>NC_081407.1:123891176-124192176 GCF_030272615.1 Cryptomeria japonica
GCTACAAAACATAACCAAAATTTACATAAGCTAAAGCACTTACAATTATTAGAACAATCTAACCAAACAAAATTCAGCCATAAGGTTGCAAGATAAAAACAAAAATTAGATAGACTAAATAAAACTCTTGCTATGACACTTGTTATCCAGCTGAAACTTCCTACTTTGATCTTTGATTTGTTGGAGTTGAAGCATAACCTTCACATTCCTCTTGCATAACGCTTGACTCTATGAAAAAAGAAAAACCACCTGAAGGAATATGTCAAAGTAAAGCCCTAGACTACCAGTGACCTAATGAAAGTTTCTAAAAAATGTAGCAATGCATCTATTCTTCCAAATATTTTTTTAAAATAACTTGTTGAATTGAATCAGCAATCACATCATTCTGCATACGAAAACCAAAAATAGCTTGTTTCCAATTAAGATAATGGTTAAAAATAGCAAGAAAGTTTCTAAGCACAACAAAGCATTGATTTTTAACAAACAAGCAATCCCATAATATATGTTTCAAAGTACTTGAGTATCAAAATTAGCCTTGGATTTCCATATTTGCACACTCATTTTGAACCAAAACTTGGAGCTAAATCTACATTTCCATTTTTTATTCAAACGAGGAGTAAGGGTCTATAGACGCTTATTTTTGTCCACTTGATTAAATGAATTTTATATTTGTTTAATTATCATTCATCCAACTATTAATTAAATCCACATTTAATTAATCCTTCCTCCTTTTTCAATTACTAATTAAACTATTATTTAATTAATTCACCCCAACCCTCTTCTTCTATCAATTAAATAAATTATTCAATTTATTTTATTTTATTCACTTAACCAAATTCATACCATTAATTAAATAAATAAATCATATTTGTTTAATTAAATCCCCCTCTCACATTTAAATAAATTAATTATTTATTTAAAACCCTCACCCACTTGCACTTTCTAGAAAATGCAAGTTGCATGCTAATCCTTCTCCTAATCATGACTAAACCCCTATTATTAGCCTAATCCCCCTCTAAGTGTTTGTGCATTCCTAAACTGAGGGATTAGAGAAGAGTCACTTCTTAAAACATTTAAGGCTCTTAAAAAACATTAAAAGCCTTTTCCTTCCACAATTTAACCCTCAAAGTCTCCTAAAACATTTAAGGCTCTTACAAAGCATTAAAAGCCTTTTTCTCTTCCAACAAGCTAAACCACCTTTGACCCTTGGTTAGAGTTATCCCTTAACCCAACCATCCATGGTAACCCTCAAGTCTCTTCAAGTATTTAATGCTTTGACCAATTTAACCATTTAAACCTTGCACATTCATTTACCCCATGGATAAAAGCTTTATCCATTAACCTAACCTTAACCCAACCATCCATGGTAACCATCATGTCTCTTCAAACACTTAATGCTTTGTCCCTCTCCTCTCAAACCTTCCCATGTTGACACTTGTCAACATGTGATTGGCTTGAAAGGGAGCACGTGGATTAAGGATCATCACTTCCTTAAGCAATCCTCACCCTTCTTCAACCAATTGAATCTCAACCCCTCATTTGCCCATTTCCTCTATAAATAGGATGCATTCCTTCATTGTAAAAAGTCCCAACTCCCAATCTCAAGATCTAGGTTTTGTCCCTATTTGTCTATCTCACACACAAGCATTTTAGAAGCATTTTTAGATCATAATCTCATTATCAACAGCATAGTAATCTCATTATCAATAGCATAGCATTTTCATTATCAATAGATCAATTATAACAATCGTTGTTATTATCTCACAGATCTTAATTGCATATCATATAGATCATTATCATAGCACTCATTCTTTGGGTTGTCATTCTGAAAGTCAAGTGCTCAATGATCTGAGAGCAAACATGACTTGAAGAAGCCTTGGAGATAGAGAACAATGGAAAGCCTTTGAAAGATTGTTTTATTAAGTTACAATTTATCAATTAAATCTTTTTATATATAATGTTTCATTGGTGTGTTATTTACACTATTGTAAATTGATTGTCACACGATTGTTGCACACAAAATCTAATTAGGTAGAATCTAGATATAAACTTTCTTAAAAGGTAAATAATTGAAATGGCTAAAGGACAACCATTTCCAGTCCTTGAAGAGATAACATTTATTAGATGTGCATAATTTCATAGCAAGATCAATAGGAACTAATGATTAAATGAAAATCAGAAACTATTTATAATTATTTTTCAGCCCATAATGATCTTTTATGTAAGCTCATGATGCCTAATCAAGTCTGTCAAGATCCCAAATATCTTTAAATTGTCTAACTCCTTTTTTAACAAGTAATGAGAATGTCTTGGAAAAATTTTAGCTAAAGGTTGATTATGGTAGTAAATCAATTTATTCCACCATATTGACATATAAGAAAAACTAAAACCATTTTGCAAGGAGGAGTCATTCCATTTTAAAAATTCACACTCTCTTTGCCAAGCTTTCCACGTGGATTGAAGAGGTAAAGAAGCTTTGATTTTAAAGAAAGGAGATACAAGCATTTTATCAAACTAATTCGCATCCTTCCACTTCCTCTTAGCCAAAGCTTCCATGATTCGTTGGCGAACTAAAATTTTCCGCGGTTCATCCCCACTAACAACTCTAATAATCCACTTAGTAGTAAGACAACGACCTTGGGATCGAGGATTACTAAGCCCTAGACCACCTTTGTGTCTAGGTTAGATGCAATGAACCTAAGAAGAAGCAATGAATCCAATAATTCCATACCACTTTGACCAAAAAAAATAATGAATAATTTTAATCAACGCATAACCTTGTTTAGATGGCATCCAACAAGATAAGTAATAGACATGGGAAGCAATACTTGAATCCTATTAACCACCTGGATCTTACCAACAAGAGAGAGAAATTTATTACCCAAGTTGAACAACTTATTCTTGAGCCTATTTAAAAACCAACCCCACATCTCAGAAGGATATCCTCCCAAACCAAAGGGGATACCAAGATATCTAGTTATTTTCCCATGCTTAATTTTCTTCCACTCTCTAGGAACCCACAAAGGAATAGGGCCAAACCGAGTCATAAAAAATTCAGTCTTGTTATAAGCTATCTAAGAACCAGATATAGAACATTACAAGTTCGAAATATTTAAGACAGTGTTCAATTCCTCTTCGTGATTTTGTAGGAACAACATGCTATCATCTAAAAAGTGGGAATTAATAACCACTTTATTTTGGGGAATAGAAACTCCTCTTATAAGCTTCATCTATAGGCATTTTGGAGAAAATATCCCAAGGCATCAATTGTAAGAACATATAAAAAGGGTGATAAAGGACACCCTTGTCTTATAGAGCATCATAGAGCAAAGGAATTTGACATGACCTTGTTGATAATAAGATGGGCATTGGCCTCTTCGAACAACATTTGAACATGTTTCTAAATTTTTGGTCCAAATCCAAGCCATTGAAGAAATTTAAGGATGAAGCTCCAACAAATTTTGTCATATGCTTTATTGAAATCCAACTTGAATATCCAAGCATTTTGGCCTAATTGTTGATCCCATTCCATAGTCTCCCAAGCCAACATTAATTTATCAAGTATATATATTCCTTTAATAAAGCCTATTTGTTCAGCTCTCACAATGCCTTGAACAATAGGTTTAATTTTGATAGCCAAAGCATTTGTTGTAATTTTGTAAGAAGTGTTTAACAAGGTAATTGGTTGCCAACCAACAACAGTTTCCTCAATTTTCCCTTTAGGGATAAGTTTGATTGTGTCCTTATTAATATTAGGGCCCAAAGAACCAGTTTGCAAAGCTTATAAGTAGAACATATAAAAATCATCTTTAATATGATTCCACATGATCTGATAGAATTTAGCTTGAAGACCATCATAATTAAGAATTTGATTAGGTTTCATAGAGGAAAGGGCATGTTCAATTTCTTTCAAAGAGAGAATACGATCTAAGGATATGTTATAACTTGAATCAATTTTATTGAAATACACTCTTGTATACTTTCCTCTGGAGCATGTTGAATATTTGTCCAATTATTTTCCTCCTTAAACAACTTTTCATAAAAATTGAAGAACGAACTAATGATTTTAGTATTATCAGTGTGATATCTGCTCTCATCCAGTATAGCATCAATTCTCTCATTCTTATGTTTATAATTGAGATAATTGAAGAAAAAATTAAATCCCTTATTCCCTTCCTCAGTCCAGTGAAATCTGGCTCTGATTTTGGTACCTTGTCCTTTATAGTGATCTAATTTGCGTAGCTTGGTCTCATTAACAACAATATGATGCTAATTTTTTTCATTATGTGGATCATTGTTTAGTTGTTTTCTAGCAAGCTCTATCTACCCTTGAATATATTTTGCTCTATGCTTACATTTCCAAGTCATCCTTCTTCCAAAGGATCTAAGAAATTCAACACATTGAGTAATGGCATTGTTCCACCAATCAATCCATGAATCCCCATCAAGAGGTTTAGGATTACAGTTCCAAATTTTAAATAAGGCTGAAACACATTCACTATTTTTTAGATGGGGGTATTTAGTTTGAAGGGGAGACGAGAAGAAAGAACTACAGTTTGAGAGAAGGAAACAAAGCAAATGATTGGAAAATGATCTGAAAGAGTTGTAGAATAATCCACCTAAACACAATATCCAAGGGGACTTTTCAAGACAAATATTATGAAATGAGTAAAATCGATCTTATCTACTAAGTTTTCTTTCACTACCTAATCTGCAATTGGACCAAGTAAACCTATTATTGGCATGAGTGCTAAACTGGTTATGAATAAGATCACTAACTCCAAGCAATTTTTTGCAATAAATCTATTTTTCAAATTCATCTTGGTTGAGTTTAAAATAGCTAAACCAACCTTGATCCTTGTGATGCTCCACCATATTAAAGTCTCCTTCTAACACACAATAAGCATTAGGAAGACTTTTAGACATCCAATTCCAAATAGAAGCTCTTTATTTTGGGCTATTGGAAGCATATATAGAACAAAAACCCAAGTATTGCCCATGAATAAAATAAAGTGCCCAAACATAGTTGTGTGTTAGGTCCTCACCCTTATCAATGATATGTTTGGATATTCAAGGAGACAATATAAGCACAACTCCTCCACAACCATCTTTGTGAGAGGTGTGAATGAAAAGAACCTCTTTCCAAATACTAAAAGAGTCATATCTAAATATTATTGATCTTAACTTCTTGTAAGAAAATGACATTTGGCTTCTATTTCTTCAACGTATCCTTGACTTTAAATTTCAATGAGCGTGGAAAAGCCCTCTCACATTCCAAGATAAAATCTTACAATTAATGATGAAATAGTAAGGGAGTTATCACCCTCTTGCGGCAATACCCCAAACCAATTAGAGATGGAAATTGATTGATCCTTGTTCAATTTCTCATTTGAACTAGCAGGTGGAGATCTAGACCTTTGTCTAGAATTAGGAGGAGGATAAACAGATCTATTAAGTGATTTTAGTGAACTTGTAGAAGGAGAATGTGATGGGCATGGTTCACGAAAAGGATGATGTGGGTTAGTAGTAGCTTGTTCTTTCCTTTTCATGACAACTCTCCACTCATTAGCATCAACCATAACTGTTTCTTTTTAAGTTGACAAGTTTCAATTAGGCAACATTGAAGGAGAATGTGTAATAGAGGAAGATGAGATAGGGTTGGTTAGATGGGGAGACATAGAGGGGGTTTTGGGAATGGGTGAGTGAGGCACATCCTGTTTACCAACTTGATTAGCTAGAAAAGAGGAAAATTGCATAGTGACATATTTGGATTTCCTAATAATGTCACGTACCATTTTTATCTATATATTTAATTGCAATTATTAAATTAGGAAAATTATTTATATTTTATATTATATTGATGAAATGGAAATAGAAATGAAATTGAATGGAAATGGAAATTTAAATGCAAATGAATGGTTTAAATTGTTTTATTGTGAAAATTTGGGATTGTCATTGCTAATGAACAATCGAGTGCAAGTGAATGTAGGAACAAGTGAATGTGGATGAAGGCGATAACTTGGTTCGGGTAGAGTTGTTTTAGCTTTTTGAATTCAGTATGGAGATGGGATCTCATACACCACATTAGATTTCATAAGAATTCATCTTGCATAAATAAACATTAAAAATGGCTTTAAATAGAATGCTTGTGTAAATTGACTGATGAATTCTTATATGGATTGCTCATAATTGAAGTTGTAGTTTTGAAAATACATTGATTTGAATGTTTTTAAAATGACTATGCACGCATATTGATGATTGTCATTATATTGTTCATGCAGATGGAGTTTTATATATTCCAAATAAATAGATGAATACTATGTTTATTTTTCGTCATATATATATGTATATAGGTATATATACATATGTATATATGTATGTGTATATGTGTGTGTGTGTGCACATATATGTATGTATGTATGTATGAGTGTGTATATATATGTATATATGTATGTGATGCTCTGCAAAAAGGATTAGAAAATCTGTTTGATGGCAACACACACAAGAGCACAAGAAACAAACGTTAGTGTTAGCTACAAAAGATTATCCTAAACAGGCATATCAAGAGAGATATTAAGCATGAAATAGAAAGCATACAAACATAGAATAGATAAACTATATTCCTCCAAATGCTAATCAAGATGCTCATAGTTGCTCCTCCCTTGTTCCTCTCCTCTCCAAGTTCCACATGAGTGTAACTCTCGGCTTTTATCACTAGCCATGGATGTCATATGGAGATTCAAGATGGTTGAAAATGATAAACAAATGCTATGCAAGTGTAGATAGTGATGCTATGAAAAATTTCTATGCTAATACCAGTATAACAACAATATTCTAATGCTTCCTTCTTTGCTTGAGGAGAAGGGTTCTATTTATAGAAGAAATGGGGAAATGAAGGGTTAAGATTGAGCAATCTTAACAAGGGTTAGGATTGAAAGATATTCAATCCATGTGAGACTTTCAACCCAATCCCATGTTGACAAGTGTCACCATGAGGAGGCTTGAAAGGAGAGATAAGGAGCATTAAATTCTTGAGGGGACATGATGGTTACCCTAGGGGGTTGGGTTAGGGTTAGGTTAATGGATATCCCTTTTATCCAAGGGATAAATGAACGTGCAAGGGTTAAATGGTTACCTTAGTCAAAGAAATAAATGATTTGAAGAGACCCATGAGTCAAAAGGATGGTTAAGTTAGAGGAAAGTCTCTAACCAAAGGTAAAAGGTGAGTTAACCATAAATGGTTATGTAAGAGCCTTTAATGGTTTGGAAGACTTTAGAGGTTAACCATTTGAAGACTTAAAGTCTTAAATGTCTTTCAAAGACTTTGAGGGCTTTGAGAAGTGACTCCAAGTTGCTTAGGAATGTGACAATATTTAGGGGGTGGATTAGGCTAATTAGGAAGGGGTTAGAAGAATCTAGAAGGGGGTTAGGATTGCAAGTGGGTTTTGTAGGAGAATGCAAGTGGGAGGAATTTTGAGATTTTCAATCAAAATAAAATCATTTATTTCAATTAAATGGTGTAATTTGCATTTGGATAGATATTTAAATAAATATTAATTTATTTAAATGTGAATGTGAATTTTGGATTTAAATAAATCTTAATTTATTTACATGAGAAAAAGGAAGATAAAGCATATAAATGCTTGAAGACTTTGAGGGAAACCATTCAAGGCTTAAGAAGACTCTAGAAGGAAGCCATTGAGTTTGAAGACTTTAAGGGAAACCACTAAAGGCTTGAGAAGACTCTAGAAGGAAGCTATTAAGTTTGAAGACTTTAAGGAAACCATTAAAGGCTTGAGAAGACTCTAGAAGGAAGCCATTAAGTTTGAAGACTTTAAGGGAAACCATTAAAGGTTTCAAGAGGGTGAGGATAAATAAGATTTTAAATAAATAATTTATTTATTTAAAATAGTTGTGCAACTTGCATTGGTAGGAAAATGCAAGTGGGTGGAGGATAAAGGTGATTTAAATAAATGTAAATGTTAATTTATTTAAATGTGAGAGATGGGATTTTGGGGGATTTAAATAAATATTAATTTATTTAAATGTGAGAGAAGATTTAATTAAACAAATATGATTTATTTATTTAATGAATGGTTTGAATTTGGTTAAGTGGATTAAATCAAATAAATTGAATAATTTATTTAATTAATAGGAGAAGAGGGTTATGATGAATTAATTAAATATTAATTTAATTAATTATTGATTGATGGTTAAATAATCAAATAAATATTAAATATTCATTTAATTAAGTGGACAGATTTATGTGACTACATTTGCTCCTCTTTGAGACGGTGTGGTTTTATCGTGTCGTTTCAAAGAAAGAAAAATAGGTGTGAAGAAATATGCCCCATAAATTTTAATTTACTGGGTAAGTGGACAGATTTATGTGACTACATTTTCCCCTCTTTGAGACGGTGCGGTTTTATCGCGTCGTTTCAAAGAAAGAAAAATAGGTGTGAAGAAATATGCCCCATAAATTATAATTTATTGGGTGGTATTGCCCCTTGAGAGATGGGCCGATTTTTTTTTAAAAATCGGGCGATCTCTTGAAAAAGAACGAGAAGTGGAGGGGAGGTAGAATAGAATTAATTAGCAATAACGGTGAAAGAATGGAAGAAAACAGAGTGAATACGAAGAAATGACAAGTCAGTGAGTACCCGTAGGTTATGCAGGAGATACAGTGCAAATGTGGTGTTGTGCTTTTGATTGATGCTATATAATTGATCAAAATGGTTGGACAGTCTAGTGCAATCGATTTAATTGCCCCGGTTGAGTCAAAGCATGACAGTTGATGCCAATTGTTTGCTTGAACAAGATAAAGTCTGAGTAAGTGAATCAAAGTGACCTGACGTGACTTAGACAATTGATGTAATTGACCGATGAAGTCAAGGTATTTGAAGCAAAATACTTGTTGAGACTTAGACAATTGATGTAATTGTCTGTTATGATCGTGTTTGATTGGTTGATCAATTGATAGTGTGTGCGGGTGATGGATGGTTGTGGTGAATCATAGCAGCCCCATTGAAACTAAGTCATTGTGATAAATGTCTGTTGTAGTCTAGGTTTGCCATAATCAATTACTTGTTGAGACCTGAAGATACTTGATCAGAGTATCTGTTGATAGTCTAGGTGTGTGTGAGTCGATGTGCCTATGTAGACATAGTAACTTGCTTGATTGAGTTGATGGGATATGATGTAGGGTATGTGATGTTGATTATCGAGATGGGGAGGGTGGGGGGGATTCAATGTTAGATAGAAGATATGGAGGACCTATGGCTCATTCCTATGGAAGAAGAGGAAAATAGAGTATGCATCCATTGTCATTACTATGTATGAATGATATGCAACTATTTATGAATGTATGGATGGATGGAATGCAATGGAATGCAATATATACAGATGAGATGGAATGACGATCCATAGTGCTTTATTTTCATCATTGAGCTTTAAAATGTTGTAAGAAAATACAAGAAACTTGACATAATGATTCAAGATGACCTGAGTATTCCTTTCATGGATTTTGATATAGCAAGTTAATACAAGCAACTTGATATAATGGATCAAGTTGACCTGAGTAGTGCTTGCAAAACAGACAAGGATTATCTCCTTTCATGCATGACTTGGAACGTCCTCCTTGATCTTTTATCGATCATATCCCAAGACAAGTTCATACCGTAGTAAGAGATAAACTATTATCGAGCTTGGATGGGGCAGTAGGAACCAAAGATGGAGCATTGTACCTATAAGCAAACATCATATATAAAGAATAAAGAATATGGACCCTCGATAATGGTTCATGCTCATATGGTCGAGGTATACACTGTAGTCAGCAAGTCGTAGTGATCTATGATTGTATTTCGCATAAGATCACGTAACTCAATGAACTTCCCACATAGACACCACTAGTACATGCCCCAGAACTTCATCAAAATAATTCGCAAAAAACATACAAACAATGTCGTAGGAACCATCTCAGCTACTCTAATCACTTGTGGATATCCCAGAATAGCGTAGGAATCTGATGAATGAATAACCTACAAATCAATCAAGTATTTTGATAGCTTAAACATAATTTTCTTGTCAAAGAAACTGTCATCGTGTCTTTGTTTTGGTAAGGAAGGATGCATCCTTGTTAAGATAGTTTGTGTGTTGATGGTTGATTGTTGATTTTGATGTGATAAGTGATCATCATTTGAGTATTTCACAATGTTTGTTTGGTATCTACTTGAATGTGTATGTACAAAAGAGTTGCCATATTTTTGATTGATTTTTTATGTTAAATTCTAATGTTTTTGGATTGAGTGTTTTTTTTTGAATATTTTTGGAATTTTGTGAGACATTTTTTAATATTTGGATTTTGTAAGACAGTTTTGAATGTTTTACCCAATGAATCACAAAAATAATGTATAATCCACTTCCATCAACAGGTTAAGGGCATTGCCCCTAGTGTTAGACATGACTATGAAAAAAAGTGGGATGCAAGACGCATGAAGTACTTTTCTTGATTGCAGATCAATAAGAAGCCATGGTTTGGGCGGATGGATGTGTGTATGTAATGAATGTGATCACAACAAGCCTGAAAGACAATAGAGCCATAGCATTTACGAGTGGCGCCTATTTGCCAGGTTTTCACCATCGCACTTACCCAAGGTGTCACCAGAGTGGTTGTTCACCGTTTGTATGTATGATTTTTCTTTACTATTTTGATGTTTTTGTATTTTCTTCAGGACATTTTTCTGAATGTTTTTGGTATTTTTCCGCTATGTATGGGAGCTTGATGCTCTGTACAGCTTATGTATAAAACCGTTTCAGGTGCATGTTGTTGATTGGATCTGCTAGCGGTTCTCCTTCTGAAGTAGCCAATTGATATGCCTTGGACCCAAATACAGTAGTGATAACATATGGACCCAGCCAGTTTGATTTAAACTTTCCTTGATGTTCTCTGTTTGGTTGGTTACGAGGATTTTCTCATAGAACAAGACCACCTACCTCAAATGTACGAGGTCTAACTCGGTGATTGTAGCTTCTGCTCATACGCTGCTGACAGACTTTGAGGTGATTGTATGCAGCTTGTCGTTTCTCATCAAGTAGCTCTAAGTCCCGAAGACGTGAGACCCTGTAGGCCTCATCATCTATAAGATTATGCAAGGAAACCCGTAGTGATGTTATCTCAACCTTAATAGGTAAAATAACTTCTGCACCATAGACCAATGAGTAGGGAGTTGCGTCTGTAGGGGTTCGAATGCTAGTTCGATACGCCCATAGTGTTGGATTCAATTGAACATGCCAATCATGACCAACATCATTGACTGTCTTCTTTAGGATTCTCAATATGTTCTTGTTTGATGCTTCAACCTGACCATTGCCTTGTGGGTAATAGGGAGTAGAAAAGCAGTGTTGGATGTGAAATTTCTCACAGAGTTCATGAACATCCTGATTTTTGAAAGGAAGACTGTTATCTTTGATGATGGACATGGGTACACCATACTGGCAGATGATGTAATTAAGGATGAATGAGGCGATCTGCTTGCGGGTGACTTGGGTAAGTGGAACAACTTCGATCCACTTTGTGAAGTATTTAGTGGCAGTAATAATGAATTTATGGTCGTTGGATGAAGATGGATGGATTTTACCCACAAGGTCAAGTCCCCATTGACAAAAGGGCCATGGTGTTGTGATTGGTTGTAATTCTTATGCTGGTGCATGTATCAGGTCTCCATGAACTTGGCATTTCTTGCATTTTCTGACAAAGTAGTAGGAGTCTTTTTCCATGGATGGCCAATAGTATCTAGTGCGCATGAGTTTCTTGGCTAGTGACGGACCGCTTGCATGAGTTCCACAAATTCCTTCATGTACCTCTTCTAAGGCCTTTTTTATCTCATCATGTTCCAGATATCAAAGGAGAGTACCATCAAGACTGCGTCGGTATAGGGTTTCAACAATAATGGTATATCGAGCAGTTTAGCGAATGAAGGTTTTACGTTGGTTATTTGATTGGTTAGGAGGAAGTGTGTGATTGCCGAGATAGTTGTAGAACTCACCGTACCATGGGGATTCAGAACTGATAAGGCGACATATCATCTCAGATTCGGGGATATCATAAGTGGGAATCCAAAGCTGTTTGACCAAGAACTCATAGCATGTTGAATTTTTCAGAAGATCTAGGAGAGATGCAAGAGTAGCCATAGTGTCAACAGCTCGATTCTAATCTCTTGGTATTTTCTCAAAGGTGATAGTAGTAAATGATGCCTTTAAATTGTCCACCATTTGCTTGTACGGCATGATTTTGTCATCCTTGGTCTGATATTCATCGGTTGCTTGTCGAATGACTAGTTGGGAGTCGCCATATACTTGCAGTTCTTGTAACTTCCATTTTATGGCTAGCCTGAGTCCAGTGATCAAGGCCTCATATTCGGCTATGTTTTTTGTACATGGAAATGTGAGCTTGTAAGACTTTGGGATACTATCACCTTGAGGTGTGATAAACAGAATGTCTGCCCCCCGAGCCATGCCTAGTGTATGAACCATCAAAGTATAGTTTCCATGGTTGTGCTTTTGTGAGCATGTATATCTCTTCATCTAGAAAATTGGAAATGAGAGGATGATTGCCTATGAGTGGTACATCGGCCAACTGATTTGCAATAACTTGTCCTTTGATAGCCTTACGGTCCATGTACTCAATGTTAAATTCACTTAGAATCATCACCCATTTGGCCAAGCGGCTTGTCAATGCTACTTTGTTGAGTAAGTACTTTAGTGGATCAATCTTGGCAATGAGCTGTACTTTATGTGTCAACAGATAGTGCCTCAGTTTAGTGGCTGCCAATATTACTGCTAGGCAAGCTCGCTCAATAGGTGTGTAATTGAGTTCATAGCCAACCAGTGTGCGAGAGATGTAGTAAACATCACACTCTTTCCCTTCTGCATTGTGTTGTGCCTGTAGTACACCTAATGCTATATTTGTTGCTGATATATAGAGCAGTAAAGGCCTACTTAGATCTAGTGGAATCAGCAATGGCGTATTCATGAGATAATCTTTAAGCATCTGGAATGCTTGCTGGCATCTAGCATCCCACTGAAAGTGGATATTTTTGTGCAACGGGTGTGTAAATAGGTGACATTTATTTGCTAGTTGTGCAATGAATCTGCAAATAGATTGAAACCGCCCTTGTAGTGTCCTTATCTGGCTAATGTTCTTTGGAGGTGGCATGTCCATGATTGCTTTGACCTTTGTTGGGTCAACCTCAATGCCTTTGCTTGAGAAAATGTACCCTAGAAGCTTCCCTAAGGTTACTCCAAAGACACATTTCTTTGGGTTGAGTCGAACATGATATTGTTCCAGTCTATCAAAGATTTTCTCTAATATTTCTAGATGACCTTCTCTTGTGAGTGATTTTGCTAGTATGTCATCAACATAATCTTCCATTATGGTATGCATCATATCATGGAAGATAGTGGTCATTGCTCGTTGATAGGTCGCTCCTGCATTCTTTAGACCGAAAGGCATGACATTCCAACAGTATGTGCCCCATGGACATGTGAAGGCCATTTTATGTTGATCCTCAGGTGCGATCTTTATCTTGTTGTACCCTGAAAAGCCATCCATGAGAGAAAGCATGGCATGTCTTATTTTTAGGTCCACTATTATGTCGATGTTTGGTAGGGGGAAGTCATCTTTAGGACATGCTTTGTTCAGATCTCTGAAGTCAGTACAAATATGAATGCCCCCATTTGGTTTGCCGACAGGCACAGTATTGGATATCCAATATGCATAATCAATTGGTCTAATAAAACCAACATCTAGGAGTTTCTTAAGTTCTGCTTTGACTAGTACTACAATTTGAGGATGCATCTTGCGAAGCTTCTGCTTGATAGGTTTGGCTCCTTCTACTACGGTGAGGTGATGCATGACTAAATCAGGATCAAGTCTAAGCATGTCTGCATATGACCATGCAAAGTTAATATGACGCTTCCGGAAGAATTCGACAAACTTAGCCTGTTCCTCTGAAGTCAAAAGAGAGGCCAGATGTATGTGGTGAGGAGTTTTAGGAGTCCTCACATTGTATTCTTTTATTTCCTCGATGAGAATCGTTGATCGTTCCTGCTGTGTACTAGAGGGGAGGATGTCAACCCTTTCATCCTCAGGCACCTCAAAGAGGTTTTCACCATTGGATACACTCT
The DNA here is from genome assembly GCF_030272615.1 of Cryptomeria japonica. Lineage (NCBI taxonomy): Eukaryota > Viridiplantae > Streptophyta > Pinopsida > Cupressales > Cupressaceae > Cryptomeria > Cryptomeria japonica. The sequence goes on from NC_081407.1 coordinate 123,905,361, forward strand.
TTCTTTTTACTTTTGTGGGATCAAACAGTGCCACAATGTGGTTTTCACTGGAATATCCATGTTTTATTGTTATATTTTTGCAGCTGAAAGGTTTGGCATCCACCCCAAAATATGTTGCGCTATTAAGTTCTATGGCAAATCCAGCTTTGTGATCCCCGCTTGATATGTTATCCCATAATTCCAAAAATTCAATGATCACCTCATCATTTTGGAAGTGGTCAAGGCATGGGGGATTAGGTTGGTTCCATTCGATGAGTTCAGGATGGATAATGGGCATTACCTCATCGATTAGGTTAAGTTAGTTAGATGTGTCAGTAAGGGTTAAGATGTTGTGGTGAAGGTCGTCGATGGTACTCTCCCTCTCAGAATCAGGCGTAGGATGTGACGTAGGGTTTGTGGAAGAAGTTTCCAGCTCAGGAACCCAAGAGGTCTTTATCTGTGCTTCTCCATAAATAGGGATTTCTTTGTGAGGTGGAGGGGGTGATGTGTCTTCCTCATCTGAAGTATTAAGTTGTACCAAATCAAATTCCCACTCATGTGAGTTAGTCTCTGAGTCACTTTCCAGTAGCCAATTACTGTACCAGACTGGGATATCTTTTGAGTTAAACACTGCAAGTGTGATCAGTTGATGTACCTTTGTAGATGAAATGATTGGTGTTGCAGGAAGAAGTATGGGGATCAATGGATGCGATACAGGGAGTATGGGTAGTGTTGACTCTGTTGCTTCTGCTAGAATTGTCGGTGTTATCGATACTGTTGGGGATTCTGATATAGTTGTTGCTGCTAATGGTGCTATTGATGTTATGGTTGCTGCTAATGGGGTTGTGGGTTTGATTGGTGGGATGATTGGTGTTGTGGATGGTTTTGCTGGGATTTTTATATTGCTGGGGATTCTGATATAGTTATTGTTGTTAATGGTGTTATCGATGTTATGGCTACTGCTAATGGGGTTGTGGGTTTGATTGGTGGGATGATTGATGTTGTGGATGGTTTTGCTGGGATTTTTAGCCTCAATGGGGCAATTGCTATGGTTTTGGGTGTTGCTTTTATAATCGAAGGTGATCTCTTTATAGTAGGTTGATATAGTGGTTTGTTGGGTTTCCCTTTGAATCTGAGCTTAGGAAGGATCTCCTTTTGAAAGCCTAAGCATGTGTTATCTTTGGGTTTTAATTCCGGCTACAGCGGCTCATGTCACCCTTGCTTACAATGCCCCAAAGCACTTTGACCATCATATCCCATTCTTTGCATAATGAGAGGGCCTTTTCCATATTGATCTGTGGGAAGCTTAGCTTGTTGAATGTCGGTGGTGATAGGATCTCTATAGATCCATTCTGGTAAGTCTTCAACCCTAGTTTCCTCTTCTTGACTCTTTCCGAGGATAAAAGGTGTCAAAGTACATGCTGGTTTGACCAGTGGTGTTTGAAGTACCTGTTGAGGTTTGCCATGTGTTATAGGAGAAGTGGGCATTTGTCCAACACAAAAGAGTTGGCTTAGATTGTACTCTCCAAGACCTTCTTCTGCTATTTTCATCTTGAGCTTATCTTGCTTGCGTATAGTGGTGTTTGAACTAGAAAGAGAGGCTGGACTTACGTATGAGGTGGAGGAGATGGCTTCTCTATTGTTGGGAATGGTAATATCTGGTTGATGACTTATATTATGACAATATGCAAAGGGATTTGCATCTCCCAGGATTGTGATTTCTACACCATTATGCGAGAACTTGATACACTGATGGTAAGTGGATGGAACGACTTGCATGGCGTGTATCCAAGGTCTTCCCAACAATAAATTGTATGGTAGAGGAAGGTCCAGGACTTGACAGATGATGTGTTTCACCACAGGGCCCACTTAGATTGGTAGTACAATGACTCCTTTGGATGAACGCTCTGCATCATCATAAGCTTTGATTATGATCTTTTTGCGGGGATCCACTGATTCAATTACATATCCCAATGCAGTGACTAATTGTAGTGTACAAATATTCAAGCCTGCTCCATTATTGATCAAGACTTGCTTGATCCTATGTTGGTTGATAAACCCTTCAATGTGGAGTGAGACGTTATGAGGTTGCTGGAAGGATGTGTTGTTACTTTCAGAAAAAGTGAGACAAGGTGACGACCTTAGATTTCCGACCATGGTTTGGAACTGATCTGTATTTAGGTTTGTAGGGACTGACACCTCTTGGAGAGATTGATCCAAGATTGTTTTATGGGATGGAGATAGGCGTAATAGCTCTAAGATAGATATCAGTGTGGGCATTTTATCTAATTGGTCCACAAGGTTATACTACTTTGGGATAGATGGGGTGCCTTGTGGAGCTGCTTTTATGGTAATCTTGTCGCGACGTGTAACAACATTGCAAGTGGAACTGGGATTTTTGATGGTAATAGTTGCAATTTGTTCATTGGCATCATATAGGTGATTCACAGTGTAATTATACACGGCTTGCGTATAATCAGTGGTATCTGTGTTTCACCCTGAAGTGGAAGGACCCCTTTGATCTTGTGATGGAAGTGGATTTTTGAACATGAGATGATCATTGTTTGTTGTCTTTGGGTCACGTCCTTCGATTTCAATTTCACCTCGGTCAATAAGATCCTAAATAAGATCTTTCAATCTGTGACAATTGCTTGTCTTATGTCCTTTCCCTTGATGGAAGTCGCAATGCTCAGTATCCCTCCACCATGAAGGTTTGACTTGAGGTTCATAATTTGATGTTTTAGGTAAGGTCACCAGATTTTGAGAAACCAACTGACGTAACACCGTTTCAATGGGTTCCCCTAAGGGAGTGTATGTTCGTTTAGGTTTAAAATTTTGTTGACGTTGTCTGGGTTCCTCTTGAGATGTATTGCATCCTTGACTTGGAGGAGCAACTATGTTATTCTTGGGTGGGGGGTTATGTCCTGCAAATCATACCACAGGTTGTGCACTTTTGATAGGTCTTACATCCACAACCCCGTCGTTGACGACGTTTTTGTTTTTGTTCCAGAAGTTAGGCTTGTCACTATTGAAGCGTGGGCGAGGGCCATCCTTTGGCTCATTGTAGATTTTGATAAGTCCTTTCTTGATGAGAGCCCGCTCACATTTTAAACCTTTGGTGATCATGTCATTGAAAGAATCTGTGTCTTTTATGTCTAGGTGAAATTCCATTTCTTCGTTTAAGCTAGTTCTTGTTCAGGTAACTGAAGAGAACGTCTGCTATACATTTGATGCCATCGTTGCAGAAAGACTGAAAATAGTTCACCTGTTTTTGTTTAGTGTTACATAGATCAGCCATGGTGATATCACGTTCAATATTGTGTGAGTAATGTGCCAGGAATTTCTGGACGAGATCTTCAAATGTCCTAATGCCACCTGGTAATCGGGAAAACCATGATGTGGTTATTCCTCCCAAGCTTTGGGGAAAAAGGCGCATTAGGTACGTATCCTCTTATGCCACTTCGAGGCAAGCTGGACGGAATTCTCGAACATGATCACGAGGATCTCCTTTTCCTCTATACTTTTCGAACTTGGGTGTTTCAAACCCTCGTGGAAAAGGTGGCATATGAAGATTCCTATCAAAGGGATAGGGACAAATGTCATTAAGTGAAAATTGATTGGTTTTACACCACTATGAAGTTGTTGGGCGAGATTCTCAACTTGTTGTCGCAACAGTTCTATGTCATTCGGAGGAGGAGGAGGTGGGGGATTACCTTGATGAAGGTTGTATCTGATGTGTTCTCTACCTCTTTCATCCTCATTACGACTTTGGCATTATGATGCTTGTCTTAGTTGTGTAACATCAAAGTCAGAGGGTAGTTTAGCTCCTTCTTGAGCAAGTCTTAAAAAGTGAGCATCAGCATTGCTCCTAAGTATTTCATCAAAAAGTCTATTAAAGAGAGGGTTGTGTTGTGCCCTTTCTATTGCCGCTGGAGTAGGAGTGCTTGGATTTTCATCATTTATATTTCCTACAAGGGCCTCTTGGAACTCATTGATATTTTCTTCCTCTTCCTCTTCAATTATTTGTTGTCTAGATCTTGATCTGGTATGAGCCATTTTGTTTATAAGTTTTTGTTGAAGTTTGATGAAAATGATGATGAGTTGGTGATGGAATGAAAGATTGATGTTTGGTGAAATGCTTTGCATATGAATCTCTAGCACTAAAGGTAGATGGTACCAAAGTTCCTTCTTGAATTGCTTGTTGTGTTTGATTGACAAAGTTTGATGTGATAAGGTTTAGAGAGATCTGAGATGTGTTACAGACTCAACTACCTAGTAATGAGAGGATTCACTCATAGACTAGTTTTAACCTTCGTAGAAATGCCTCTTAAGATGAGTTTATCCTAGATGTAGAGACACTCTAAAAAGTGATGTGTTTGTGTTTGATTCAAGCAATATCGAAATAGAACTTAGGACAAAAACCTTTTGATGTTTTGAGAGTTGGAATGGATTTGATGAGATATGAATATGATAATGGATGAAAAGTAAACTTCAATAAAAGCTTTGTGTTACATAAGGAACAAACTCTTCTTCCCTCTCGGGGGTTGGTGGTTCTTCCCGAGCTACATTATATGTGATGAAAATGTCAGGAAAGAAATCAAGATTGATTTTGCCTCCTTTGTTCTTGTGATAACTCAAAGCTTGATATTGCATAAAAGCTCGGTGGTTCAATGACTCTGGATCAAATTCGTTTGATTTCCCTTGAAGATAAAGACGCATGTGATGTAAGAAGGCTCTATAAGAGACAAATATTTGTCTATTAAGATAGAATAATTTCCTCCTTTTGATTAAAGCCTTTGAGCTTAATGGCCTTCTCTTCAAGTTGATGTGTTTATGAAGATTCTTCTTTCTCAATATGTGAAGAATGGTCATATAGTTTGATACTTTTTGTTATTGCTCTTTGTTTCTGATCTTTTGTTTTTGAAAATATTTGTGTTGGATGAATACTTGTTTTGGATTTTGGATTTTACGATGTTTCTTTGACAAGAAAACAAAGCAAGCACACAAACACAAGAATGTTGCCTCAAAAGGCACAAGTAAGTATGGGTCTAGATCAACCCAATCTTTTGAACTTTTTATGACCCTTTCCTTTAAATGTATTTTAGGTGTTTTTCCAAAGCCCGAAGTCGGCTCAATTTGCACTAGTCTTGACTCAAAAACGAAAACACTTCAAACACTCTTTATCCCTAAGGTCAAATGGCCAGTTGCGATAATTTCGGCCCACATCTTGATATTTCTTCAACTTTGGTACTACATACCTTATGAATCCCACCGTGGCAGGTAAGGATGTGATATACTAAGTCTTGCGCGAGCATAACAAATAAATGATCCCTATGATGGGGGAGTCACCACTTTTATCGGGCTACAAGTAACCTTCAAAAAGCTATGTTTCTACTCAAGGAAATATGTATGGTGAGTGTCTTGAGAGCAAAACCTTCTATGCTCTTGCACTAAATTTATCACAAATATCCTCAATCAATAGAACGGGTGGGCTACTACTTAAAGGTGTTTAGTAATTTTTGATGTTTTTGGACATAAGTTCATTCTGCAGTGACTCACTTAAGAGCCTTGTAACTTGTGGTGGGGCCCATTTGTCCTTTCGACAAGTTACACTGTAGGAACAACTATACCCAAGGCTACAGCTTTTGCTCTCACCTGATTTCTATAGCGGCTCGAAGGATTTACCGCGTGAGGTCATTCCCAAGAGTGATCAATCTCTTGGCAGCCCTCTCTTAAAAAGATAAAACTTGAGTGTTACTAACACTTTTCTCTTGCACCTAGGACCATGAAAGCCAAGGGAGAGGATAGTGTCTGTTAAAAGTAGGACCACTCGACAAAATCTTTTTGCACAAGTGTGCCAAACATGAAATGCACTTGTTCTTTTTAACTTGTCATTGCAATGATGTTCTATCTAATTAGAGATGTTGCTCCAACAATCATGGTGTTCTTTTTATCCTTCAATGGTAAAATGTGTTGTAATCTAGGAATTGGAAATCCTAGTCAACTAAATTAAGAGCACGTTTTGCATGAAGTAAATCGACTTGAGAACAACTTTGACAAATTGGGGATTCTTTTTAACTTGCACAAAATGAAGTGTTGATTGTGAATTTTAGTTTGATGCAAGAAATAAAATTTGCCTTGTTGATTTTAAGCACCAAAAGAATTTGTTCCTAACTTTGCAAAAAAATAATTTTGTGTGTTTGTTTTTGTGATTCTTTTTAACTTTGAACAAGTGTGATTCTTTTTAGAGCTCTAAACGAAAGATGTGGTTCTTTTTAAAACTCCAAATGAAAGTGTAGTTGATTTTAACCCAAAAGGAAAATGAATTTATTTTATCTTAACTTGAAAGACAAAGTTAGCAATATGAACAAATTTATTTCCTAAGCTAAAATTGCTAAAAAAATCCTATTGTAGGGGTTAGTTAAAACCTGCACAAAAGATAATTAGTTCGAAAAATCCGCATGTTTTGGTGGGCTTCTACAAACCTAAAAATTTTGGTTTTCGGTTACAAGGAATTTTCTTACAACTCTCTGTGACAATAGCTCTACTTTGTGTGAAAACAGAAGCGCTATTTAACACGAAAGAGCAACAGTATAGACAATAGCGCTAAAGTATCAATTTGCAAAGGCGCTAAACTGAGAACAAAAGCACAAGAGAATGACCTGTGTGTCAATTAAAACATTCAAAAGTTAGTAGTCTTAAAAAATGATTGCTTTTTTATTCACGTCGGGTTCACCAAATGATGCTCTGCAAAAAGGATTAGAAAATCTGTTTGATGGCAACACACACAAGAGCACAAGAAATAAACGTTAATGTTAGCAACAAAAGATTATCCTAAATAGGCATATCAAGAGAGATATTAAGAATGAAATAGAAAGCATACAAACATAGAATAGATAAACTATACTCCTCCAAATGCTAATCAAGATGCTCATAGTTGCTCCTCCCTTGTTCCTCTCCTCTCCAAGTTCCACATGAGTGTAGCTCTCAGCTTTTAGCACTAGCCATGGATGCCATATGGAGATTAAATATGGTTGAAAATGATAAACAAATTCTATGTAAGTATAGATAGTGATGCTATGAAAAGCTCTATGCTAATACCAGTATAACAACAATACTCTAATGCTTCCTTCTTTGCTTGAGGAGAAGGGTTCTATTTATAGAAGAAATTGGGAAATGAAGGGTTAAGATTGAGAAATCTTAACAAGGGTTAGGATTGAAAGATATTCAATCCATGTGAGACTTTCAAACCAATCCCATGTTGACAAGTGTCACCATGAGGAGGCTTGAGAGGAGAGATAAGGAGCATTAAATGTTTGAGGGGTCATGATGGTTACCCTAGGGGGTTGGGTTAGGGTTAGGTTAATGGATATTCCTTTTATCCAAGGGATAAATGAATGTGCAAGGGTTAAATGGTTACCTTAGTCAAAGAAATAAATGATTTGAAGAGACCCATGAGTCAAAATGATGGTTAAGTTAGAGGAAAGTCTCTAACCAAAGGTAAAAGGTGAGTTAACCATAAATGGTTATGTAAGAGCCTTTAATGGTTTGGAAGACTTTAGAGGTTAACCATTTGAAGACTTAAAGCCTTAAATGCCTTTCAAAGACTTTGAGGGCTTTGAGAAGTGACTCCAAGTTGCTTAGGAATGTGACAATATTTAGGGGATGGATTAGGCTAATTAGGAAGGGGTTAGAAGAATCTAGAAGGGGGTTAGGATTGCAAGTGGGTTTTGTAGGAGAATGCAAGTGGGAGGAATTTTGGGATTTTCAATCAAAATAAAATCATTTATTTCAATTAAATGGTGTAATTTGCATTTGGATAGATATTTAAATAAATATTAATTTATTTAAATGTGAATGTGAATTTTGGATTTAAATAAATCTTAATTTATTTACATGAGAAAAAAGAAGATAAAGCATTTAAATGCTTGAAGACTTTGAGAGAAACCATTAAAGGCTTAAGAAGACTCTAGAAGGAAGCCATTGAGTTTGAAGACTTTAAGGGAAACCATTAAAGGCTTGAGAAGACTCTAGAATGAAGCCATTAAGTTTGAAGACTTTAAGGGAAACCATTAAAGGCTTGAGAAGACTCTAGAAGGAAGCCATTAAGTTTGAAGACTTTAAGGGAAACCATTAAAGGTTTCAAGTGGGTGAGGATAAATAGGATTTTAAATAAATAATTTATTTATTACCACAAAGGCGTCTCTTATATGAGATGGACAAGCTCATTTTTGCCATCAATGGTTCATATCATCTGTTAGAGAGTGCAAGACGATTGGAATGATCACAACCTTCCATTATCATCCCACTCAACTGTTAGATACGACAAAGAATTTTGTGCGTTCAAAATGGATGAACTTTCGCAGATATCTAGGCCACACTGTAGATCGAACTAGGCATGGTATTGGCCTCGTACCCGCTAGGAAGCCTTCCTCGCCTCCACACAACCAACCTTGTGTCTCTCACAGGTGAAATTTGACTGCGCCTCCCTTCTCTGACTGCCTCCATGAAGGATGCTTCAGAACTGCAACCAGTTGCCCCCCCTATAGTGAGGATTTGTGAAGAAAATAAATGAAAAGAATAGGATTCCAAGAGACTTTTAAAAGATAAAAAGATTTGTGAAAAAGGGTTTCGGTTGTTTATCCTCAAAACAAAAAATTACAATCAAATATCTAATCTCTATTTGTTTCATCACCCATTCAAATCAATCAATCATATTCAGTTAAAAGTAAGTATTAGACTTTTCCAAAACAATATTTTCTCAATCAAAGAATGGACTATGAAATTATATTACAGTGTGCTCTTCCCCTTTTAAAGAAGAAATCTGAGCAATAAAAGAGGGGTTTTCATCTCCAGGCATGACCACCATTGTGCTTTCCTTCTGGTCCTTACAAGAAGATGTGACCTCATTCTTCCCCTAGCCATACTCAAAGGATTGGTCGATTTCATTAATAGAACATTCTTGAAAGCAGGGCCAGAGCAGGAGGACTAAAGAAATGGCTACCACGATAAACATAACACATCCCGCAACGCGAGCATAGCCATTTCTTGAGGAATCTGTTTTTTCTTCTCTAGATAGCACTGACCCAAATTCAAGTTGAAGGCGACAAATGTTAAATAAGTTGTTTTGAGCTTGCAGATTCTGTAGTTGGAGAACACAGTAATCTACGAGACAAGGGAACCTGATTGATAACAAATGTGATAGGGTTTTTGAGAGTGAAATATTATCTTCATTTGTTTCCTCAATTTCTTTACAGGTCACTTGATGGTACAAGGGCACGATTTCCTCTTAGCAGACACAGGAAGAAGAATATTTCAAAGTGATATATTTTCATTTGTGTGCTTTATAGATAAGGGTTGATGTTCAATACCTTGGTTATTCGCTTCTTGGGGATGATTGTGTAGATGCAGCCAATTGACCATAACAATATGCTTGGAATTCTTTCAACATTTCACTAGTTTCAATGCCATTATGTTCTATGCTCTTGTTCTCTTTCATACTTTGGGGTTCAAAAATGACGCCTCACTCTACTCTTCAGTTATTACCGGTGGTGTATATGTTTTGTCCACTATAGTTTCAAGCCATTCAGTTACCAAGTTTTTCCATATTTTTATATTACAAATTTTAACAATTTTGCTTTGGATTTGCAGGTGATCATTGGAATTTTGTTGCCAACAGGGATTGAAGAGGACGAAGAGATTACCAAGGACATAGCAATTGTGATAGTGCTTATGGTATGCACATTCGTTTCAGCCTTTGCACGGTCATGGGTGCCTCTTGGATGGTTGATTCCCAACTAAGCATTTCCACTAGAAACCAGATTTGTTGGACAAAGTGTCACTATGTGCATCAAACTTCTCTTCACATCCGTCATTGCACAAGCATTCTTGTCAATGATTTGCCATTTCAAATATGGGATTTTCCTATTTTCGCTGGCTGGGTTTTAATCATGTCCACATTCGTCCTATTTCTCCTTTCGAAAACAAAGAATGTGCCAATTGAAGAAATGATAGAGAAAGTGTGGAGACAACATTGGCTGTGGAAGATCTAAGTCACAGATTCTGATCTGACTGATGATGAGGATGGTGATGCCTATACCAATCAATATGGAAAAGCTAATGGCAAGGCCTAACACAATTCCCAGTTATAATTTAATTTTTCTGCACAATTAATTTTCAAGCTCAACCTTCTTGCTAAGTTTTTTGAGTCATGCAGCTGCGTTTTGAATGGCAGCATTTTCATGTTTGATAAGATGTAAAACAAAAAATTAGATTTGTAGCAATACCTATGTTCATTAAATGAATTTAATTATTATGGTAGAGAGTAGTCATGACATCATTCCCGTGTGCAATATGGCAGGTTTGGCAAGTAGCACCATACTCAATAAGAATTTCCTGTCCTTTCAAAGCAATGCTATCCTTTCACATGGAGGTTTTCCAAGCATTTATTAATATAACATTTATTGCAGGTGCATGGGTAGATTAAACAAGTGAAGTAGATATCTGCAAAATCGAGACCCAGCTGCTCTGCAAAATCGAGATATGTTTCAATTTAGTAATTTGAGAAAAATTTAGTGAATACATGAAGTATTTGTAAGATCTTGTTCTAGGCTGTAGTAAGGTAGAAAATGGTTTTTGATTAGGTTTATTTTCTTATCTTAGGTTTAATTTTACCATTCATATCTATGCCATGGAATAACGAGTAGATAGATTAAGTTTTTTTTGGAATCCTATAAAAAACTGAATGTACTATCCACGTAGGCAGTTGGAAAAGGGTAATGCTTGATGACATAATAAATTATGTGCCATCGCTATAATAACAAGTTGAGGTAAAATTGTAGATTTTTTAACTTGAATTTGATTTGCAATATTTTTGTTCAGTTTTATCATGTGCAATGACTTGCTTCTCATCATTTAGTGTTATAGTTTCTAACCTTAGACTGGATTTCAATATGGAAGTTCTAACAATTATTTGAGAATTCAAATGTCGGAATATTTCATGAATTTTATATCTTAGATAGTCAAATATGGTTTAGATAATTTATTTGGAGTGCTAAGAAATTGTAGATTTTTTTTTATTAAAAATTAAATTGTGTATTTAAAATTTAGAATTATGTCTAATTTTTAGTTATATAATTTTTTAGAATGAATAGTTTACCTAACAATTGATGCATCTAGGTGATGTTCACAAAGTCTAACACTCAGGATGCAAGCATACTTAATAGTAAAATTTTAATCACATCTTAGATGTGAAGCATGTGACTCAAACATTATTAGTGAGAGATAGGTTCTTATAAACCATTACTTAAAAATATACGTCAATGAATTTGATTCAAAAATTATAGATTTAAAATCAATTAACAATTAATATTCATCAAAGAGAATTTTATACAAACGATTTAAGCATACTTAATCGTAAAATTTTAATCACATCTTGCATTGAGACTCAAGCAATATTAGTATGAGATTGGGTTCCTATAAACCATTACTTAAAAACATGGATCAATGAATTTGATTAAAAAATTATAATTTAAATTCAATAAGAAAAATTAATATTCATCAAAGAAAGTTTTGTATAAACTACTATTTATAAAATATAAAGCTTACTGGTAAGAGATGGGTTCCTATAAATCACCACTTCAAAATAAAAATGATATAAATCACTACTTCAAAATAAAAGTCAATTATATAAATCATTACTTCAAAATAAAAGTCAATGAATTTGATTAAAAAATTATAGATTTAACTTTAGTAAGAACAATTAATATTCATCAAAAATAATTTTGTATAAAATACTATGTATACAATATAAATCAATAATTTCGATTGAAAACTACAAAATTAGATTTATGAAACATCATAATTTAACACATGAATAATAAATTACTTATCAGCTTACAAATTAAAAAAAGACTAAAATTTCCTGCCCATTAACAATTAGCATTTTGGTCTAATTTGAAAATATTTAATATGAACTATGTACTAAGAGGGATATTAAAAAATTCAACATGTAGAAGTATAAATAAAATTGGGGGTATAATTTAAGATTGGATGAACTGGGTGATACAAGATTAGCTTACTAAGTGAATCTCCCTATACTTATTTGCATTTGCCCAACATGTGCACCAAATAAATCCAATGTACACGTACAAAATTTACTTCAATCTTCATAGGACCTAATTAGAGAGCAATCAAATATGATGATTCCAATATACTACTCAATTAAATGAATATAATAACTCTGCATTTTATGGTTTCCATCTAATCCCAACCATCTAAAATATATAATTGATTCTATTTATCCTTTACCAAAGCTTGAGGTTGTGATGCACCAGATGATTTTTGTAGCCTAGATATGTTCATATCAAAAGTGCTACAAATTTCAATGTAATGAAAACTTGTAGATTCAATTGTTGTTAAGATACTTATAAAGAAAAAAATTGGATGATGTTAAGAATGTCAAAATATCACATTGCTTTATGTAACAAACTTTGCACAAATTTCAATGTCTTGAAAATTAACTTGCAAATTCAATCACCCATTGATGATGCTTACGAAGGTCAAAATAAGATAGTTCTCTTAATAGAAAGCACACGATATACATCTATTTAAACTCGCCACCCTAGAAAGTTAGACACTGAATATAAATCAATAATTTTAGGTTGTTATGATAATGTCTCCCCACCAAATTAGCTTTATGTATTAAAATATTTTTAAAGACTATTGTGATGGTATCTCTATATTTGATCAATCCTTCATCTATTAGTTAACATCGACTTATAGAAGACTAATCCTTATTTTTAAAAATACCATTATTTGTGTGTCCTAATCATTAGAATAGTTTCAATTTTTTTACATATCTACTGTCTCAAAAGCTAAAATTGATTACTTGATATTTTTTAATTCTAATTTTAAAATTGGGTTGATGGTGTAAACAATGGGTTGATGATGTATACCAAAACCACAAATGACATAAATGTATGTGAAATTAACCTTAGACATTAATTTTACAATTACAATCAAGGTTATAATGAGATTATGATTAGTGTTATATCAAAGGTTACACTTAGGGTTAGGGTTAGGGCTAGAGCAAAATTTGGATTTATTTTAGAATTGGGGCTAGGTTTACAATTAGAGTTATGATAAACATTAGAGTTAGGGTTAGAAATAACATTATGATTATAATTAGGCTTAAAGTTAGAATTAGGGTACAATTAGAACTAGCGTTAGGATGAAGGTTATGTAGGGTTGAATTAAGGTAAGGATAAAGCTTAAGGCTAGAAATAGAGTTATTGTTAGGGATAGACATAGAATTAGAAGTAAAGTTAGAGATACAATTAGGGTTAAGTTTGGTTATATCATGGCTAAAATTACACTTGAAATTATAAGTACGGTTAGGGTTATAGTTAGAGTTAGAGTTAGGGTAAGTCTTAGATTTAGAAGTATGATTAGAGTTAGAATTATGTTTAATTTTAAGGTTAGAATTAGGGCTATAAGGTTAGAATTAGGATAAGGGTTAAGTTTAGAGTTAGAGGTGGATTTGGGGTTAGAATTAGAGGTATAGTTGGAAATAAAGTTTGGGATATAGGTTTATATTATAATTATAGTTAGCATTAGGGAACACTTAGGGTTAAGATAGATTTATGGATAATTCTATGAGAGGAAAATAAAACTTGGAGGGAAAGACATGGTGGGGATGAGAAGTTTGGCATGCATACAACAATTAGAAAGTTTGAAATTTTAAAAAAGGGCTTAGAGAAAAGTGTATTTTTTTGGGAAAGGTAAGTCAAGGATGATAAATTCAATAGAGTTGACAAGATGAGAAATTCTAACATTTCAAAAAAAGGTTTAGTGGGAAAAAGTGAACTTTTTCACTCCCACACTTAGTTGTTGTAAATCAATATGTTGACACACATTTGGAGATTATGATTGATGTTAACTTCTTTTTATTCTCTTCTACAAGATTCTTGATCATCATAATGTTAAAATGTGTTGTCTAATATAAAACTAGGTTACGCCATTGATATGCCTTCGTTGCTATAATTAAAGATCAATATGTATCATTTTATATTTTTCAGATATGGAATTTAGTATGAAATAAAACCATAAGTTCTTAAGATGCATTTATGACAAACAGGCTTGTTAAATGTTGTTTGTAACTTGTTAATGTACAAATAGTAAAAATAGATAATACAATTATGATTCTTTTCACAATAAGTTTTATACAATTGTTATGTTATTATTTTTTCCAGTAAAACAATGATGCCAGAACATGTGTGATTTAGACTATTACTCTTAATGATATACAAATGTACTTCATTTGATGATATACAAATGTATTACATTATACAGTTTATTAACTAGCAAATCCCAATTCATATAGGTCAACACAAATTTAATTGTATGTTCATAAAATGAAATGGTGACGAGGCTTCATTAAAAATAAAAAACAGTTTATTATAACTTTTAAAATTTCTTTAACGTTTTCAATTTGCTTTTCCTTAAAAAAGTGATTCAATTACTTTCACTTTGTTGATTATAATATTAAAAAGATTTCCTTTAGTGTCAAGTCAATATCCAACTCAAAAAATGAGAAAATTATTTTTTTCTATTTGGGAGTACTACCAAGATTGGTCTCTTTAATGTGAAGTCAATATCTAACTCAAAAACTAAAAGTGTTAATTGTCCAAGAATTGGAAATTTTCATGTTCAAATAGTAAACAACTCTCTCTATTTTAGATACTCTTGGCGATTTTCTTCCACTTCCAAAATAACCAATGTATTATTTTTGTTGAAAAATCTAATCGTGCCAATAAAATTTAGCAATGTCATTCCACACTTTGCATGGAGCTCATGTGGCTTGCCTTGGACATTAATTTATTTAATTGTATTCAAGTTTTTAAAGTAGTTTCAAGGGGGAAAAAAATATATTACTGTGCATGGAGGGGAAAAAAAATATTCGTTCTCCTTATTTATATCTCTTTGCATTTATTTCTCTATTTTTTTCATTTTTTTTTAATGGTAAGTGCTATCAGCTGTGGGGATAGCACCCTATATTGCTATAGAAACTGAGTACAAAAGTATTACACCAACAAAAACCCTTCACCAAGGGAAGCTGGAGCTTAGGAACATTCTATGCCTAAAAAGAGATTAAATCTGCATGCCAACCTAGTCTATCCTACCAACAAACACGACTTCTAAATTTAGCTTTGTCTGATAAAGTGAAGGATGGCCAATACTGCCTCCCCAATGCTGAGGAGATTATCTATAGATCCCTCGAAAAGCCACCAATCCTTCGATTCCAACAACATCCTGAAGCTGTCAAGGTTGTCGTTCATCACTCCTATTTTGAACTTGTGCCATGCCTCTCTTGTGAACCGAGCTAACCTTCTCTGGTCATCTCCATGAGCCTCCTCTGCAGGATCCACATCACCCTCTTCAAGCTCTGATTCTGTCATGTCTATCACATCCTCTTCTTCTACCTCATCAACATCCTCTCCCGCCTCGCTCTCATTTACTGACCCTTTGGTACCTTCTTTTGAATTCACTGATGAGTCCTCTGAATCTGAGAAGAAGAACTCTCGGCAGGCTCAAAATACAATCTTAAGATACTCTCCCTGGTTCCTTCCCTAAGCTCGAAGATGGCTTCCGCTACAACATGTATGTTGGCTAGGTTGACAAAACCCTGCATCAGGCCGACACCTTCCACCCGCGACTCTAGGATGTCTACAATGGGAGTAATTACTGCTCTATATACTAGCCCATCACACCAATGCCTCTCCAAATTCAAAGAGCAGTCCACCAAGGAGATGATTGCTCTGTAGATATCTTCCTCCAGGATGAACAGATTGAGACATTGATGCTCCAAACAGTGCCCACAATTAACGCAGCTTAGACCCACAAACGGTGGCATTTCCACAAAACTTGTGGCTGGTTCCCTCGTTTCCCTCCATTTAGAACCAATGGAACCTTCTGGATCTTATTGCCCAATCGAGCTTGTGAACTCCACCTTCTAATCTTTAGCCTGCAACTTATGAATTACTACTAGGAAATTGGATATTTTGTACCCTTCATCGCCACTTTCTGAAAGTTGAGATCCACGAGGAGTCCTCAGAGCTAATGCTTAACGTTCTGGTCATATTACCTTGCCACCTATGCTTCGGCTCGTGTAAGGCTATCATGAGCCAAATCTATCCAATCCCCGTACGTTGCCATTCTGGTCTCTCACGCAAAATAGTGTTTAGTACCACTAGATCAACATCTTCATTACCGAAAATAATTGTACCATATTCTTCTCAATTCCCATGTTGGCTAGGAGGTTTGCCACTTTATTCCCTTCTCTATATGTGTTTGAATTCAAATGAGTTGATGGATTCTAGAGCCTTGTTGATATGAGGTACCCACTTGCTGAGTTTCCAATTCGGGAAGTTTGACTTGGAAACCCCATTGATTATAATTTGCAAGTCTCCTTTGAAACATATTTTGTCCAACCCTCTTTGTACACATAAATCTAGTCCTGTCGCCAATGCCCTGATCTCTGCTTCATTGTTTGTGGCTATTCCCAAGCTCCCGTATAACCCTCCTAGTAATATCCCCTAGGAATTTCTGATGACCGCTCCAATTCTTGCTGGTCCAGGGTTCCCTCTACAGGCTCCATTAAATTTCAATTTGACCCAATCACCTTGCGGAGGAGCCCATCTAATTAACTTCCTATTAAAATTGGGAGCAGAGATGACCTCCAACCCTCAATCTTTGAGTGTCCAATTACTTTCCATGTCCCTATCCCAGTTGTCGTACCTGAGTGGTTTCACTTTGGGTGGGTTGCCATTGATTACTTCTTCAATACCCTCCTTGATTTTGGAAATCACCTCCTCCACCGAGAGTGCTGTATCCCTCAAGATCCTTCTGTTTCTCTCTTTCCAGATATGCCATGATAGTAAAGCAGGGGAGATCTGCCACAATCCACTCCACTTCGATTGGGTGTTTTTCGGCCATGCCACTAGGAAGTCCTTGAGTGACTCATTTCTAACTGATATAAATTGTAGCTTATTCATAAGCCACTCCCAACACACTTCAGCAAAGGGACATCTAAATAGTAAATGATTGGCTGATTCTTCATTTCTTTTGCACATGATGCACAAGCTTGGTCCTGCAATCCCAATGAGCTTAAGTCAATCACTAGTCAGAATCTTGCCATGAAGGGCAACCCATAAAAAAGCTCCAGCTTTAGGAAGTCCTATGTTGTTCCAACAGAGGTAATAAGGCCAACTGCTATCCCTCACTCTTTGACGTTGGATCTCATATCCCAATTTCACACTGTATTTGCCTGACTCGGAAGCACACCAGAAAATGGTGTCCTCTTGTTCTGACTGTGCGATGCATCTATTTTTGAGTAACTCTGTCAACTTCAAGCACAACCTACTATCCCCAATATCGATTGATTTCCATCCCAGCCTCCCTCCTATGTCTGAGCTACCATCGACATAATCTTTAATGAATAAACCAATTTTACTTTCGACTTCATTAACCCAATCCTGTTTGGCAAAGAGATCACCAAGTACTTGCTCACCTTCCCATGAATCTTGCCAAAAATTGGCTGTCTGGCCATTGTCTATATGCCAAGATAAGTGATAAGTGATTATGCTCCTGCTATCCCACAAAAAGTTCCATGTCGAGGAGCCTCTTGTTGCATCCGCAATGGTAAGGATCCTGTTCGAATTATCCATATCCAAGTATTTCTTCCTAAAAAATCTGCACCACAGTTTGTTTGGATGTTCATACATTTTCCATGTTAATTTTGCCCCCAACGCTCAGTTCTGAAGCTCCATCTTTCTTAGTCCGGCACCACCCTCATCTTTAAGCAGACACATTGTATCCCAGTTTATTAAAGGTATCTTCTTATGTTCTTTGGCACCTTCCCAAATAAATTTCTTAAGCAGCCCATCCAACTTCCTCCTAGCGTCCAGTGGTATCTTGAAGCAAGACATACTGTAGACCGGGATGGCCGAGAGTACTGCTCTAATCATTGTTAGCCTTCCCGCCTGTGTGAGCCACCTATTTTTCCAATTCTCTGCTTTCCGCTGACATGAGTGTAACACATCCTCCCAAATGTGGCTCTGTCTGCAACTAGAACCAATTCTTACCCGTAGATATTTGATGGGTAGAATCCCTATCTTGAAGCCCAACAGGCTAGCGATCCTGTTTTGAAGGGACTTGCTGGTATTGAAGAAATAGATCTGCAATTTATCCCTATTCATCTCCTGCCCTGAAGCTTGACTGTATATATCCAAGACACTCTTGATATCCCTTGCTTCTTGCAACAATGATTCTCCAAACAAAATTGTGTCATCCACAAATTGCGAATGCGTGATGGAGTCTAAGTTTTCATGCACCTTAATGCCTTTCCAAAACTCTTCTCTGTTTCTCCTTTGGATGAGATTACCCAATACCTCTACCATCAGAACGAACAATGAAGGGGAAAGAGGATCCCCTTGTCGCAATCTGTTGGTGGTCTCAAAGAAACCACACACCGCTCCATTAACCAACAAAGAAAAGCTAACCGAGGAGAAGCAAAATTGGATACATTCAATCCAATCTTTCGGGAAACCAAATTTGTTAAGGGCACACACTAGGAAAACCCAAACTACCTTATCATATGCTTTTGCAACATCCAGTTTAATGGCCATACCTTTTAGTTTGCCTTTCTGCATGGAGTGCAGAACCTCTGCTACCAGAATGATGCTGTCCACTAATTCTCTACCTGGGGTGAAGTCGTTTTGGCTCTCAGAGATTAGTTTGGGCATTATGATCTTGAGCCTGTTAGCCATACATTTTGAGATGATTTTATACAATGTGTTGCATAACAAAATGGGCCTAAAGTCCTTCATGGAGTCACAATTCTCTTTCTTTGGAATTAACACTATCATAGTATGGTTGAGTTCTTTCACAAACTTGCGTTTTTTCCTGAATTCTTCACCACCAGCCAAATGTCTTTCCCCATAAATTCCCAGCAGTTCTGAAACAAGTCTGTAGTCAACCCATCCAGGCCAGGGGCTTTATTCAGGTGCAGACCAAATGTCATAGTCTTGACTTCCTCCATTGTGAAGGGTGCTGTCAGTAGATCCTTATCTGAGCTGGATAGGATGTCATGTCTAGTGTTTGCATCAACCAGGTCTTCAAACTCCACTCCTCCTCCTTCTGAAAATCCTAGAAATCTTTGAAAGTGCTAAAGTGTTGTTCTCTGAATATCCTCCTCACCCATCTGCCACTCTCCTTTTTCATCTTTGATAGTAGTGATCTTGTTGTGAATTCTCCTAGCTTTGGTGGAAGCATGAAATTTTTTTGTATTGCGATCCCCTTCTGTGATCCACAATTCTCTTGATTTGACCCTCCAATAGATTTCTTCTCGTTTGAGTACTTCATTATACTCCTGTTTCAATTATTTTTCAAGTAGATATTCTTCATTGGTCATCCCAGCCCTCATCACCGTTTGGTTAAGTGCTTCAAGCTCTTCCTCTATTCTCAATTTTTCTGAGAAGATATTTTTGAAGGACAATTTATTCCATATCTTGATCTTGTGTTTTAAACAGTGTAATCTCTTGACAAGTCTGAAGCTTGGAGTGCCTGCGATATTGTTCCCTTCCAACCACCATTCTCTAAGCTTTTCTTTGAAGCCAGGGTCACTCCACCAAATGCTAAGGAATTTGAAGTATCCTCTATATATGTGATTCTCCTTGCCAATTGACAGCGAGATTGGTAAATGATCCGAACCACATTGCGGGACAATACAAGTTTCCAATTCCCTATCTCCTGACCACCACCATTCTGCAGCAAAAAACCGATCCAATCTTTCTGATATTTTAGAGAAATTTAGCCTTCTGTTTGTCTAGGTAAATTTGCCATTTTTCGGTATGATGTCAATAAGCTTATTTTGTTCTATGAATTCTCTTAAATCCTCCATAACTTTTGAGCATTTTTTGGGCCCCCCTTCTTTTTCGTCCACGTCTAGCAAAGCATTGAAATCCCCAACTATAATAGCCCTATTTGTTCCATCTGAGTTTACTTGAATTGTAATTTCTTGCCAGACTTTCAGTTTATCTTCAGTCTTCGTCGGCCCGTAAACATTAAAAATTGGGAATTGTAAATCAGTGCCAATACCTTTGATCTCATATGCCATCCAATTCACATGGGAAGCAATAGGCGTCACCTCAGCCTTTGTCGGATTCCATACCATTCCTAACCCCCCTGAAGAACCTCTTGCATCCTGAAAAACCCCTTCCCAATTGGAGCATGAGTTAATGAATTGCCCAGTCTTTTCTCCAGTAAGCTTGGTCTCTTGTAGAAGTAACACATCAGGGTTGTGAATAGACAAGAATCTCTTGACCAAGCGTTTCTTGTCAGGGGCCGTCGAGCCCCTGACATTCCAAGAAATGATTTTCATCCCTTGCCAAGGGAGAACCTATCTCCCTTGGATTTCTTCATAAATTCCAGTACGTTGATCACACCTTTTTCCCCAACCCTCTCTTCTCTTTTCTGCCTATTACTCTTTCTACCTCTAAGTCCTTTGGCCTTCCCCAACAGGGCGTTAGTTGACTGACTGATGCACCTTGGATCAATGTTTTCCAATTCATCTTCCTGAAGGAAACCATCCTCCAAGCCTTTTTCAAATTCAAATTCGGTATCAGATACTCCTCTGCACGAAGGATTAAAACTTGGGTGAACCTCTGATTCCCCAAATGCTCTGTTGTTCAAAAATGGTCCATCGCCGCAGTCCCCAAGGACCAATACCTTTTCTTCTTCTTCATTTGCCTTCAACAGACATGGTGTTGAAATTGGGGAAGGTGAAAGGTTCTGATCTTGGGGTCGAGTCTGCCCTTCCTTTTCTGACATCTTGCCTTCTTGGTCTGTAACCGTTTTTACGCTTGACTTATGCCTCCAAACCTGAGGTTGTTTTCTAACTACCTTCTTGGCCTTCCTCACAAACATCTTGCATGCCTCCTGTCCATGGAATTTTCTCCCACATCTCGGGCATTGCTTGATTTCTTTTTCTATTTCCACCTATTGTCGCCATTCTCCGCTGGCTGTTATAAGGGTCAAAGTTGCTAGTACTCTTTTGACCACAGCGATCCTCAGATGGGCAATCGTACAGAGGTCAGCCTCGTCATCAAAGTCTATTTCCAGAAGGGTCCCTAGAGTCCTACCAATCTTCTCTAGGACATTCTCACTCCAATATTCAATGGGAAGATTGTATAGACGAATCCAAATCGAAGCTGAGTAGACAGCCAATGGTAAGGGGTCGAAGTTCGGAAACCATGGTTGTAGATAGATTGCATGATCATTCACAAACCAATTCTCCTAATTGAGGACTTGATCTCTATCCTTCTCCTCCTCGAACAGAACCACAAAAAAACCTTTGGGGATAAATTTGGTGATTGTCCACCTCCCCCAATTACATTCAACCCAAATTTTGATATCCTCTCTTGACCAGTTTAGACCGATAATTCTGGCAATGACTGCATGCTTTTCCCAGAGTTCTATATGCTCCTCCAGATCCTCTGAGATGTCTATGCAAATCTCGTCCGTGTTCTTGCTTCTCCCTCCAGAACCACCATTGATGGTTGACAGTATTTGTAGAGCATTTTTTTCTTTCAGAAAGCATATATTCCTATTTTTTTCATTTTTATTTTCCCATCTCTCTCTATATATTTATCTTTTCCATCGCTATCTATTCCTTTCTCCTTCGTCTCTTTATCTATTCCTTTCCTTCTCTCCACATCCCTCTTCTTCTCCATCTACATCTACATCTCTATATTCCTCTATATGTATATCTCCTTACCCCTTTATCTCTCCCTCTCTCTATCCCTATAACTCCTCTTTTTCTCTCCCTATTGTAAACATAACATGAGCTTATCAATAATGGAGATTGATTATCTTTTGGATTTAAAGGTTTTGTTTAAGTCATGTTTGGATATCTAAAAGTGGATGCATAGTTGATTTAAAGTCATCACTTCCTCATGGAGACCTTTGTTGTACAACCAACATCATTTGCTAAATACCCTAACAAATGATCTTATGTACTACACAAATATATACAAAAAATGGACCAAAAAATTTCTTAATTGACCTTCCACACCTATTCGACGTACCCATTGCACACCAAGGTGCAATTGCTAGTTTAAAATAGTTGTGCAACTTGCATTTGTAGGAAAATGCAAGTGGGTGGAGGATAAAGGTGATTTAAATAAATGTAAATGTTAATTTATTTAAATGTGAGAGATGGGATTTTGGGTGATTTAAATAAATATTAATCTATTTAAATGTGAGAGAAGATTTAATTAAACAAATATGATTTATTTATTTAATTAATGGTCTGAATTTGGTTAAGTGAATAAAATAAAATAAATTGAATAATTTATTTAATTAATAGGAGAAGAGGGTTATAATGAATTAATTAAATATTAATTTAATTAATTTTTGATTGATGGTTAAATAATCAAATAAATACTAAATATTCATTTAATTAAGTGGACAGATTTATGTGACTACAGTATGTATATGTGTGTGTATATATATACACACATACATATAATATGTATGTATGTATGTGTACACACACACATATGTATGTATGTGTGTGTGTGTGAGAGAGAGAGAGAGAGTCGATATGGGAAATCGACTTGGCAAGGTAGTTATGACTCATGGTTATCGATTTGAAAAGGGAGACTTGGTTAACTGAAACGCGTACTTATCTGGCGCTATGAACCTCTACCAGTACATTAGATAAGTAGTAAGCCTAAGAAGGAGAGCGATATGCCTCTCCCAGGCCAGTGAACAGATTCAAATCACCGTAAATAGGGAATAAACAAAGAGTTTTGAGCCAGTAAATTAGGAAAGAAACTAACGCCTAGCAACCTATAGGAAAATTGTGGTCATTGTTTTATACACAACAGAAAAGGGAAAGAAACATACGCTGAAAAACACTCAACTGATTTGGAGAGAAAATACCAGTAAAGAGAAGGAAGGGAGAAGTTACGATATATTTCAATAGGTCATTTATGCAATTAGATTCAGGAATCGAATTCTAAGGTAGGCCAAATTGTTTCAGTTCGTATTATGCCTTAATGTTAGACAAATTGCTTTTAAAATATGAATTCTATGGCAAATTTATATATATCTCTATTGAAATATGAAATCTCTGATTGTGTGTGTCGTTGTTTACATCAAATTATATTTCTATTTTAGCTAATGATAGAATCAGCATTGAAAAGCTTTATATGTGTGTGTGTGTACATATGTATATATTTATACATAACTTATGATCAAATTCATGAAACCGATTATTTCCTGTAAGCTGAACGAATATACACTTTTAGATTTCAACATTAGAGGAAGATGAAAATCATTCTCAGATTACATCTCTTTCAATTGTTCTTATTCATTTATCTCTGTTACGTATATGATCTCTGTATTAATTGCTTTCAAATTATGTCGATAATCGTAGTAAATAGTCACAACATAGTATATATATATATATATATATATATATACAAGGAGGATCTCATCTTTAAATTGAGGGCCAAGGCATCCTCTTTGAAGCACCCTACACAGCATGAGAGCACAACTGTCAATCTCCTAGCCAACGAACGGAGAGCAATCGACCAACGAGCATCAGGGGAACCGAGAGCACGCTCTAAATTTATCAATCACTCCTCGACATGCACCAACAATGAACTACCTCTCTGGCCAAAGAAGACCTTTGTTTGGCTGTCTGCCAAGTTAGTAGACCGGTGCAGTGACAGGCGGTGTGGAATGACGGGGGCAGAGAGGGTCCAAGCCCTGTGCATCGAACTCATGACCTCCATTGAGGGAGGCTCGCAGCAGTACCGCTGTGCTATGGGGTGAACCCCATATATATATACACACACATAAATATATGTTGAATATAGAAGAAGATGGGTTTCATTATATGCTGAATAATGTATTCTCAGATTTCAATTTCAATCTGAAAAGAGACAACATGTTGATCCATACCAAACTTGAATGAACTTGTAGAAAACATTTAAACCAACAAACTTAGTTAGATGCCATGAAAGTAAATTTATGCATGTAAATTTGAATTCTAGAAATTTATTACTGTTATTGAAAAATATACTAAATATGATTTTTGTGATTATTACTGGATTGAAAAGACAGAAACATATATGAAAATTATCAAAATAAAAAATTAAAGTATGCTGAAATGATCATTAGACAAAATAAGAAACATAGATTTAAACGAACGTGTGCTCATATCTTTCATTTGTGTATTCTTTTTATATATGTGTTACACCTTCTTTAATTTTAAACTTATTAAATTTATGCTGAAAATGAAAGATTGATCTTCTTGCAAACGAATTTACATTTGAATTGTTTTCGAACTATGTATGATTGTGAATGGAAGTACTTGACATACATACTCATAGAAGTAAACTTAGAAGTTATTAGGCATGCCAGATGAATGAATATGCTAGTCATGTGATTTTGGGAAAGTATACATCTGGTATGGGTGCCGAATATGGGGTTTAGAGAGTATAGTTTTCTTTTTCAAACTATTTTATTGCTATGCATGACATTATACTCGGTCGAGTAACTTATTGACCATTGGAATAGATGGATGTATTTATCTCTCTACCATATCCTTGTTTTGATCTTGCTTGTTTCTTAAATGAGTTAGAATAATAGAAGATGCATGTATCATTCTAGGCACACACCAAGATTCCATCTTGCTTGTCGAATTCTTCTTGCTAAGCAATTCGTTGCAAGGTCGGGTATTCTTGTTTGATAAAGAATTCTAGGGAAGCATATGCTTCAAGGTTGATTGGAAAAAACACCCGAATCTTGTTCTCGTCTTCATTCGAAGGATTGAACTGAAGATAGCTTATGGATTGAAGATCAAATGAAGTATCTTATCTCATTATTGTATTTTATCTTGTATATGTATATTTCAACTTAAGGCAATTGAATGCCTAAGTCATTTAATGTAATTATGAATGATGTTTAGTATGATTGAATTACTATGAAAGAGTACTCTATGTTGTAAGAATACTCATAGACTTGTTGTGTTGATTATTGTACTCTCATATGTAATGACCTTATTAGAATGACATTATGAGTATTTGGAACGATTCAAGATGAACAAATGAATTTATTACTTGGGAATTATAGATTTGTTTGAAGTTAAATAGTTTTTGTTCTTTTATTGAAAGTTAGAGTGTCTGCGTCTTTACAAATAAAACAATCTCGAATAAGATGACCATCCTGTCGACAAAAGAAACAAGTGTTTGGTTTATCCAAGTAAATTATAGGTTGTTCCATTTCAAAACTAGAGCCAAAAAGTTTAATACTCTCAAGCAATGGCTTCTCCAAGTCAACTTCTACACATACTTGTCGGATATTCCATCATGTTACCCGTAGGGTTTGTTTTATTGTTTGTTTATTTTAAGTCTATTATAGTTTGATAGCAGATCTAGGAATTTGTTATTAATTTGTTGAACCCATCTCTACTGGAAAATATACCAGTTTTATCCAATCTTATTGTATAAATATATGATTCATAATATAAGAAGGCAATTTGAACTGAGCGCTTCTAATATGGTATCAAAGCAAGTGTAGGAGTAGGAGTAGGATTCGTAGAAGCAACCCGATGATAGTTTCAACTTAAGATTGTCACGTAGGAGGAATTTATTTTGGTAAAGTGTAACAGTCAGAGGATCTGTCACGACTCAAACAATTATCTGAGAAGTTCTATTGGCAACAGATTCAAAGTCATGTTTCCTATCGAAGCTTCTTGATTCAAACTGTACCTTTGCAGGCCCGAATTATCCTTTGGTCGTATTGGTTTTTTTGATCAATCTCTTCTTATTTATGCTTGGTGAGCTAGAAATATCTGTGTTGCTCGTGTGGTGGTCTACTCTGGCTTATATTGCATGATCGGGCCTTCTTCGAAAGTTTATGGTTTTGTGGTAGCATCTCATCTCACTTGGACAATGTGGACAAGATAGCTCACGTCCCATGATCGAATCTCAAGACCAATCCAATTTTTTGTGTGGCTGTGGTTTTGAACCACATATCTCTTTCCAGTTTGGGCAGTTTGTGGCATTTGTCAGGCCCGTCTTCACTTTACCGATCCTCTAGGTAGTAGATCAAATTTCTACGCATCTTTTTATGTCAAATCTTTCCTTGTGGTTGGCTCATTGTGCAGTGCATTCTTCATTCTACTAGTATCGTAGGTCGACACCCTCCTTGTAGTAATCAAAGGCCATTTTCTTATTCTACTCTTGAGTTTAATTAGTTAAGATGAGATCTCTATTATAATTATCATTTGCATTTTGTATCCCGATAATGTCCAAGAATCCTTGTGCAAGGCTGGAAAATGATTCTTGATGTAATTTATTATTGAAGGTTTGTTAAAGACTACACATTCATGTTCTGTCTGATTTAAAGGTCGTGTTGGTGTCATTCAACGAAACAAATAAGCATGGCTTTGGCATCAACTTTCTTAGCGTGAAACCTCACAGGTGTTTGCATCTTTATTTAGGGGGGAATAATGGATCGGGTTGGTCTGGGAGCTTTCGAGGTTGTCCTTGTCCATCACAAGACAAAAGAGAAGAAGCATGTTGCTTCAATCTAGTTCCTACAAAATAGGATATTGTTTATCTCCTTCCAATTTATTTTTATTTTAGCCATTTTGGTAAATTTTGATAATATGGTATCAAAACGTTATCATAGTGTAATATTTTAATATCATCAATTAGATTCAAACCTAGGCTAGAAGAGTTTGGTAATGTAGAGTTGTGAAGTTTTCTTGGAAGCTATTTTCTAAGGGTGTTTTGTGACAACAAATAGAAAAATAAAAATAACATCTAGCTAACAAAATGGGAGGATGTTCTCCAAAATTTCTTCTTCCAAACTCTCAACTACTGCATGGGAATAATTATTTTATCGAGAAAAGCAAACTCAAAAATTCAACTCGAGTTTGAAGAAGTTTGGGATGTGGCGAGCTGTACCACATTAAGACACAAGACAAATGTCAATGAACAAAAGAAATTTGATCAAACCAACAAAAAGGCAAACATGATCAATTTGTTCAGTGTGTCTGATGATGTTTGGCCCTTTATCCATGACTCATCCACAACCAAAGATGCATGGGACAAACTCAAGATGGTGTACGAAGCAAATAATCAAAATCATATCTTGAATTTTCAAAGTCAGTTACATGGCCTAAAGATGAATGGATAATATGAATAGAACCCTTTCTCAAAATGATCATAGAGTTAAGATTCTCGCTACAAGCATTGGGGGAAATGATTGATGATGCAGTTTTAGTGCCTATTGTTTTGCAGGTACTATCGTCTGGATGCAAGGTGTTTGTGACAACTTTGAATGTCACAGAGATGACACCCAGTTTTGAGAAGTTGGTAAATCTCCTTCAAAAGGAAGATTCTTTAAGCAATAATCCCAATGAGGAGAATCATGCCCTATGCAACAATTCAATAGACCTCCCAAATCTGGTTACTCATCCATACTTCAAAAGAAGTGTCCAATATGTGAAAGAGTTAGACATGATGTGAAAAATTGTTGGTAAAACTCCTTCAACAAAGGATCATCCAACAAACCACCTCCAAAGAAGCCATTTAAAAGTGGCAAACCACAATTGGAGCAAAAGGACAAACAAAAGCAACAAAGAAATATTGTTGAAGTAGATGATTCTTCGAATGAGGAATATGTGCTTTCAGCTCACACTTCACAAGATGGATCACAATCCACCTCAATATGGTATATGGACTTAGGTGCTACAAAGCACATGATTGGACATAAGGAGTGGTTTCTCACATTGAAACCCCATCATGGGATAGTCACTATTAGAGATGATACCACCCATCAAATCAAAGACATTGGCAACATCTTTTTGCAATTTGGCATAAATAATTGTAGGTTTACTAATGTCTTGTACATGTCAGGACTTACAAAAAATTTCCTTTCTATTAATCAATTTCTTTACCACAACCTTACAATTGCATTTGATAGCAATCATGATAAAAAGTTTTGTCTTATCTAAGGTGAGTCTAAAAATGAAAAGATTGTTGCCAGTGCTATTGAGATTGGAAAAATATTTAGGCTTGATACAACTACAAATAATCAAGCCTTAGTGACTAAGGATAATGATCTTTCTATGCTTCGACATCCTAAAATTGGTCATTTGAGCACTAGTTACTTTCTAACACTTAGTAAGAAAAGCATGGTAAGAGGGCTTCCCTCACTTGACAACTCGAGTGCTATTAGTTCCAGTTGTATTGCTAGAAAAGAAGACCATGCACCCTTTTATCCAAGTGAGTATCGTGCAAGCCAACCTTTGTAGCTGGTGCATACCGATCTGTGCAACCCATGTCACCTACTCATAACTTGGATACAAGTACTTTCAACTTTTTGTTGATGATCACACAAGGAAAATGTGGGTATATTGCTTGCAGCATAAAGATGAAGCTCTTTCCTATTTCAAAGAGTTTCGCACTCGGGTGGAGAAAGATATGAATAATTGTATTCGTCCCCTTTGCCCAAATTGAGGGGGGAATACACTAACACATGATTCTCCACATATCTAAAGGAAAATGGCATTCAACGTCAAGTGAATACAACATACACACCTTAGTAGAATGGTGTTGCAAAACAGAGAAATCACATCATTGTGGAGATGGTCTAAAGTATGTTGAAATATTCTCAACTGTAAGGAAGTAAAGTAGCGGAAACAACTTCCTACACTAACCTTGAGAGGAGGGTAATGCAAAACTTTTTTAGATCATTATAACAGTTACAAAAAATAGAAATAGATATAATAACATTCATACCACAACACAATGATTTACGTGGGGAAAACCCTTTCGGGAGAAAAACCCCACCCTCCAAAAGCAGCTCAATATTTTATCCAGCAATCAAAAACAGATTACAAAATACTTGCAGAGCAAGCTCTTCGTAGGAGTAGCACTAATCAGAGATTCAGAGGCAACTCAATAGCCATAAGACTCTTACACACAACCTCTATCTCACACACCTCATAAATAGGAGATACAATACAAGAAACCGTCAAACGGTATTACAAAAACCATGGGCTAAAACCACCCAATAAGGTGTAGCCGACCTTATCTCCCTTCTAGATGCCCTATGACATGTTAAAGCACACATCAACACGTGTCGCTCCCTTTTACAGCTCATTTATGTATTCGATACAAATTATTTTTCCTATTTCAGGAGTACAAACTTCCGGAGGCCATAACTTGAGAACCGGGTGTCCGATTGACGAACCGTTTGAAGCGCCGGAAAGCTCGCGAAGTGCTCTATCACCTCGTAACCCGCTTCGCCGGTTACGGAAACTTTTTAGGGCGTTTCAGAGCCTCTAAAGTCCCCAAAATTAAGTTTAAACATTTTATTGCACCCCTCCAAGACGAAAACTTTAATATCTTCAAAACTAGCTGTGACCTTGCGACGCAACTTTACCGGAATGCTTATCTAGCCAACCAGAAGCTTCAGGGAGAGTTTCGCACCATTTCGTGCTTAAATAAAAACTTACTATAAATAGTAACCTCGCATAAATGCAAGGTTGAGACACCATTTTTCCCAACAAATCTCCCACTTGTCGAACACCTTGCATGAGCAGAAGGGAATGTCAACACAATGAATCAATTGCTAGGGGCCATAAGGCCCATAGACTCTGAACACCATCTGAACTTCTCTGTGCTCACAGCCTTAGTTAAAGCATCTGCAACATTCATCAAAGTGTCCACCTTAACCAGCTTCACCCTACCATCTTCGACCATATTTCTAACAAAATGATACTGAACATCAATATGTTTGGTCCGGGCATGAAATGTCGGGTTCTTAGCTAGGCTAATTGCACTCTGACTGTCACAGTAAACTGTCACTGTACCTTGTTTTATTCCAATATCCGAACACAGTCTCTTAAGCCAAATGGCCTCTTTACAAGCATGAGTAGCTGCCATATACTCTGCTTCAGTAGTGGATAAAGCAACCACAGCCTGTCGCTTACTCATCCAACTAATTGCACCACCAAACAAAGTAAACACATAAGCACTGGTGGATCTTCTGCTATCAATATCACCTGCCCAATCTGAATCTACATAACCATGGATATCAAGGGAAGTCATGTCTCCAACTGAATTAGCATGATAACACAAAGAATACTCTGAAGTACCCTT
Source organism: Cryptomeria japonica (assembly GCF_030272615.1). Classification (NCBI taxonomy): domain Eukaryota; kingdom Viridiplantae; phylum Streptophyta; class Pinopsida; order Cupressales; family Cupressaceae; genus Cryptomeria; species Cryptomeria japonica. The sequence continues at coordinate 123,935,588 of NC_081407.1, forward strand.
CATATATCTGAAGACTCTTTTGACTGCATCCCAATGAACTCTACCAGGATTAGACATATATCTAGAAAGTACTCCCACTGCTTGGGCAATATCTGGTCTAGTACAGACCATAGCATACATCAAGCTTCCAACTGCACTCTGGTAAGGCACTCTGCTCATGTCTTCCATCTCCAATGGGGATGTAGGACAATTTGAAACAGATAGTTTCGTTCCAACTGTAAAAGGAACACTCAATGGTCTACAATTCTGCATGTTGAACCTCTGTAACACTGAATTCACATACTTACTCTGGCCTAGCCATAGCTTTCTGTTCGCCCTATCTCTTCTAATTTCCATCCCAAGAATGTGCTTTGCTGCACCAAGATCTTTCATTTCAAATTTAGCAGCGAGCTGAGACTTCAGTTCTGAAATCATACCTTTCCCTTTACCAATGAATAACATATCATCAACATACAATGCAATGAATAAGAAATGATCACCATAAGATTTATAATAAACACAGTGATCTGATTTAGAACGTTCAAATCCCAAACTCAACACATATGTATCAAATTTCTGGTACCACATCCTAGGACTTTGTTTGAGGCCATACAAAGATTTCTTCAATTTACAGACCAAATTACTTTTGCCTTTCACCACATAGTGCTCCGGCTGTGTCATATAAATATCTTCCTCTAAATCACCATGAAGGAAAGTAGTTTTCACATCCATTTGCTCAACCTCTAAATCATAAGCAGTAGCAATAGAAAGCAAAAATCTAATGGATGTCATTTTTGCAACAGGAGAAAATATCTCACCGTAATCAACACCCTCAACCTGAGAGTAGCCTTTTGCAACTAACCTTGCTTTATACTTTTCAATGCTTCCATCTGAACCAATCTTTTTCTTGAACACCCATTTACAACCAACAGGTTTTCGTCCTTCAGGCAATGGTACAAGATCCCATGTATCATTCTTTTTCAGAGCTGCCATTTCTTCCTCCATAGCAATCTTCCAGGATTCTGCATCATTCATACCTAATGCCTCTTCTACAGATTTCGGTTCATCCACACTAGTATTCAAAGCAAAAATACATCTCCAATCATCAGGTGAATACCTTTCAGGTGGTTGTCTATGTCTTGTAGACCTTCGAACAAGCTGAGTTGGAGGTTCTTCCTCTTCTTCTGAAGATTCAGAGCTAGACGAGCTCTCCTCAAATTCTTGCCTATCTAGGGGTCTCGATTCAACTCTTTCAGGTGTAGAAGGAAGTTGAATCACATATTCCTTTTTAGTCTGTTCTGGCTGCAGTGTAACAGAAGGAGACTTAATTTCTCTAAAAATAACACTTCTACTGTGAATTACCTTTTGTGCAACAGGGTCCCAAAGCTTGTATCCTTTCACACCATAACTATACCCGATGAAGATACATTTCACAGCCTTGTTCTCCAACTTTGTTCGCTTCTCCTTTGGCACATGTGCATATGCCTCGCAACCAAAAACTCTAAGATGTCTCAATGAAGGCTTGTGACCTGACCATGCTTCCATAGGCGTTTTATCAACAAGAGCTAATGTAGGAGACCTGTTAATCAGGTAGCAAGCAGTGGCAACAGCTTCAGCCCAAAAATTTTGTTCAAGACCAGCACCACTCAACATACTCCTAGCCTTTTCCATCAGTGTCCTGTTCATTCTTTCTGCAACTCCATTCTGCTGTGGAGAATACGGAGTTGTCTTCTGCCTGTTAATTCCACAGTCTTTACAGAATCTATCAAAATCATTAGAGCAAAACTCACCGCCATTATCAGTTCTCAAACATTTTATTTTCTTTCCAGTCTGCAACTCAACCATTGCTTTAAATTCTTTAAAACGACTAAAAACTTCAGATTTACTCTTTAGAAAATAAACCCATGTCCTTCTACTAAAATCATCAATAAATGAAACATAATATGTGGATTTTCCAATCGAAGAGACATCTACTAGACCAAACACATCAGAATGGATAAGATCCAAAACACCACAAGTTTTATGAGAACTCGAGTAAAACTGAACGCGGTTTTGTTTTCCATAAATGCAATGCTCACAGAAATCAAAGTCAAGGTTACAGTCATTCAAACCTTCAACAAGGTTTTTATTTTTCAAGGTCCTTAGACCCTTTTCTCCAATGTGGCCAAGTCTCTGGTGCCATAACATAGTCTTCTCTGCAGGTAACTTTGCTTCAGACGAAAGAGCACCCTTACGTACCCAAAAACCATTTCCATCTGCTGAAGGTGAAACCTTCAAATCTTCCAGTGAAGTATCCACAGATTTTCTTTTTACAGAAGTGCTATTACACTCAACAGTGTATGCTTCAAGATTATACAAAGTGCCAAACCTGACACCTCTAGCAACTACCATAGCACCCTTAATCATCTTACATCCTGTTTCAGAAAAGACTACCCGCACACCCGCATCTATCAGTTTGCTCACAGATAACAGGTTTCGTTTTAATCCAGGGATATGCAGCACACCATTAATCCCTTTTATTCTACCATCAGAAAACCTGATTCTAACCTTACCTCGACTAACAATGTCTAGAGGTGAATCATCACCCAAGTACACCTTACCTCCATTAAATCCTTCATATTCAAAAAACCAATCTCTATTGGAAGTCATATGAAAAGATGCACCTGAGTCAATTAGCCAAGCATCATTACTTGCATGAGTCGCCAAAGCCGCAATAAATGCATCGCCATCTTCCTTGTCGGACTCAGAATCAGAATCGAACTTTTTCTTTTTCTTCTTCTTTTCTTCTTTGCAGTCCTTACGGATGTGACCTGGTTTACCGCAATTCCAGCAAATGACTTTGGACTTTCCAGGAGATTTCGATCTCCCTTTGGATTTGGACTTGCCGCACTTCTCATTCTTCTTGCCTTTCTCCTTAGGTCTTCCACGAACGGTTAGGGCTTCCTTTGAACTGATGGATACCTTCCTTCGCATCTCTTCACCGAGTAGGGCACCCACCACGTCTTCAGATTTCAAAACAACAGAAGTACTATCGATAGCCATAACAAGAGAATCCCACGAATCAGGCAAAGAACAAAGCAAGATCTGACATTTCTCCTCCTCGTCCATCTTAACACCGACGGATACTAATTGAGCCACAATCATATTGAATGCTTCTAGGTGGTCTGCAATTCGTCCACCCTCTTCCATCTTCAAGGAATACAATTTCTTTCTTAAGAAAATTTGATTTAATAAAGATTTCACTTGATACATCTCACCAAGCTTAGTCCATAGCTTCTTTGCAGAGTTCTCTTCATGGACATTGATTAGAACAGAGTCTGCCAGGCACAGTCTGATTAGACCCTTGGCTTTTCGGTCCATAACATCATACTGAGCTGCCGCAGTAGGATCTGAGGGCCTTTGGACATTCGCATCAACAGCATCCCAAAGATCTCGATCTATTAGCAGATCTTCCATCTTCAGCTTCCACATCTCAAAATTACTTCCATTAAATTTGTCCACCTCTATTCTCCCTGACGAACTCGCCATCTGAATATTCCTGCAACAAGATCAAAAAGTGTCTTCTGCACAAGCTCCCACTCAAATCTGGATTAGTTCAAAAAACCCAACTGCCCACAATTGAAACCAAAGGTGATCAGGCTCTGATACCACTTGTAAGGAAGTAAAGTAGCGGAAACAACTTCCTACACTAACCTTGAGAGGAGGGTAATGCAAAACTTGTTTAGATCATTATAACAGTTACAGAAAATAGAAATAGATATAATAACATTCATACCACAACACAATGATTTACGTGGGGAAAACCCTTTCGGGAGAAAAACCCCACCCTCCAAAAGCAGCTCAATATTTTATTCAGCAATCAAAAACAGATTACAAAATACTTGCAGAGAAAGCTCTTCGCAGGAGTAGCACTAATCAGAGATTCAGAGGCAACTCAATAGCCATAAGACTCTTACACACAACCTCTATCTCACACACCTCATAAATAGGAGATACAATACAAGAAACCGTCAAACGGTATTACAAAAACCATGGGCTAAAACCACCCAATAAGGTGTAGCCGACCTTATCTCCCTTCTAGATGCCCTATGACATGTTAAAGCACACATCAACACGTGTCGCTCCCTTTTACAGCTCATTTATGTATTCGATACAAATTATTTTTCCTATTTCAGGAGTACAAACTTCCGGAGGCCATAACTTGAGAACCGGGTGTCCGATTGACGAACCGTTTGAAGCGCTGGAAAGCTCGCGAAGTGCTCTATCACCTCGTAACCCGCTTCGCCGGTTACAACAACTTTTCAGGGCGTTTCGGAGCCTCTAAAGTCCCCAAAATTAAGTTTAAACATTTTATTGCACCCCTCCAAGACGAAAACTTTAATATCTTCAAAACTAGCTATGACCTTGCGACGCAACTTTACCAGAATGCTTATCTAGCCAACCAGAAGCTTCAGGGAGAGTTTCGCACCATTTCGTGCTTAAATAAAAACTTACTATAAATAGTAACCTCGCATAAATGCAAGGTTGAGACACCATTTTTCCCAACATCAACTAGAGCATGCATATTGGGTTGAAGTTGTTCACATAACAATTTATCTTTTGAATCATGCACCGACCAAAGCCCTCAATGGCATCACACCAAAGGAAGCATGGACAAGGGTAAAGCCTTCTATTGCACATCTTCATGTGTTTGGATGCACTACTTATATGCATATTCCTGAACAAAAAAGGAACAAACTAGATGAAAAATCACTGCAATGTATTCTTCTTGATATAGTACTGAATCTGAGGCATATCGCCTTATGGATCCTAATACAAGGAAGATATACATTAGTAGGGATGTAATTTTTTATGAGAAGAATGATGTAAGTTCTCTTCTCGCCTCATCACCTACTTTAGATAGTGCTCATATATTGAACATGGATGGTAAAAACGATGAGAATGTTGATAGTCAATCAACACCCACCAATGTCACAAACCATTACCAAAATGGTATAGTAGTACCATTCGAGGTGCAAAGCTAGATGGAATTCCAGACACTTCAACTTTAGCTTCGAGGACTCCAACATGGCTCACAATGAGGTAAAATTTGCACTAATGACTTCAGTTATTGATAATTTTGAGATGTCCACTATTCAAGAAGCACTAGAGTCAAAGCCTTGGAAAGAGGCTATAGAGGCAGAGTATTAATCTCTGATGAAAAAAAATAGTTGGGAGCTTATTGATCTACCACCTAGTAAGAAATCAATAGGATGCAAATGGATATTCAAAACAAAAAATAAAGCATATGGTAGTATAGATAAACATAAGGCTAGACTTGTAGCCAAGGTATGTGACCAAAAAGAAGGGATCGACTATGATAAAACCTTCGCTCCTACAACAAAGATAAAAACAATTAGAATGATATTTGCTTTAGCTACTTAATTTGGATGGAAATTGTATTAGATGGATGTAAAAAGTGCATTTATTAATGAAGACCTTAAGGAAGAGGTGGGTGAACTCACAATATTGGTTCCCACTTTTTGGTACATCCCAATTTTTGTTGAAATAATACATTTTTTAGAAAATATAATGATTTAAGATTTAAGAGGTTTCATTTGAAGTAATTAATTGAAGAGAGTTAGATCAAAGACTCTTAGATCAAAATTTCTTGGATAGAACCTCTCTACTTCTAAATCATACTTGCAATGGAGTCTCCTTTGCATCTATCAAATGCTGATTAAAAAACCAATTTTAAGAATTTAGCCCTTATTATAAGCTTTCCAAATAGTATATTTTTTAATATATTTTTGTTTTATTTCTTATGAATGTAGGTTTTTCACCGAACATGAACTTCTTTGTTCAATGCATTGGGAAAAATAGTAAACTAATTCAAAAAAATTCAGAAAAATATCTATGCCCTAGGTATTGATGTCTTCTTTCTAACCAAAAAAATAAAATGAATTTTGATATATATAGAACAAGTTATGTGTTCAAACGTACACCTATATATCTAAATTATAATTTGTCAGATTTCAAAACTAAATAAAATAAAAAATATCCAACATATCACTATCAAATCAACGTCGTGCCCTGGGTATTGATGTTACGTTCATAGCTTTTGGGGGGTCAAATGAATTCATTTAGAAGTTTTATTTTTTTAAGAATTTAGTCCTTATTATAAGCTTTCCAAATAGTATAATTTTTAATATATTTAATTTCATTAATATATATATTTTTTATTTCTTATGAATGTAGGTTTTTCACCGAACATGAACTTCTTTGTTCAATGCATTGGGAAAATAGTAAACTAATTCAAAAAAATTCAGAAAAATATCTATGCCCTAGGTATTGATGTCTTCTTTCTAACCAAAAAAATAAATTGAATTTTAATATATATAGAACAAGTTATGTGTTCAAACGTACACGTATATATCTAAATTATAATTAGTCAGATTTCAAAACTAAATAAAATAAAAAAATATTCAACATATCACTATCAAACCAATGTCGTGCCCTAGGTATTGATGCTACAAACCAAAATTCAAAAGTATTAAGTTTTTATCATTTATAGAAAAAAAATTATGCGTTTTAGGATACACATCACTCTTAAAAAATGTTGTTTCTTGTAAAAAACTACTTTTCGAGGGAGATGGAAAAATCAATAAAATTTATTCAAAAAAATTTGAAAAAAATATATTTAGAATCTACAAACAAGATGTTACAAATCACTAGTTTATATCATCTTCAAATTCCTCTCAAAGTCCTCCATAAACAGCTTGTGCCTAGTTTTCCAATCTCTAGTTGATTAAACTCCCTTTGGAGATGCAAATTAAAATGATCTAGATGGAACAAAATTGGCCTCCAAATTTGAAAGTCTAAAGTTGATGCCCATTCTCATGTCACTATTTGGAAGCTTTTGCATGCAAAACTCCCTATTGGTTCCCACCTTAAATTCCTTGTCGCATGCCCTCCTTGTCCCTATTATGGTAAAAATGAATCTTTCAAACATTATTTTTGGTTCTACTGGATCATGTTAAATTGTTAAGATTTTTGCTTCCCTACTTTCCCTTTTACACTTCTCATGGTCATAGAAAGTTTCTCTTCTAGGATATTCAACATCTCACAATATGTTTTCTAGCTTTTGCCATCTCACCATAATTAGATGAATTTGAAAATTTAGATGTCTAGTTGCCCTATTACACTCTTTTTCTCCTTGAAATCTTGAATTTCATGTACCATTTTATTTAGTATTCTAATCCAAATGACTTTCATAGCTACCTCTTAATAAGATCAAGGATCCAACAATGATGCTAGTAGGGTGTGCTCAAAGTTCTTCTCTCTCAACTCAAGGCTAAGGTCTTGCATTCAAGAACACAATTCAACATAGATCATATTGTATAGGCCTCCAAAACTATTTGCATAACTTGAAGCTATCCAAAAATGACTATGTTCTCTATTAGCTACATTTAATACATTGTGTTGCTCTTGTTGTGTCTCCACACTCTCGTGTGAGTGTGATTTATTCTCGAGTGGTAGAGGCTTGTTTCTTTGTACTCGCTTGTTGTTGATACAATGACATTTTTTTTTGGGAGATGTTGATATCAACCTTCTTTGTGTTGTTGTATTCTATTTTTTTATTGCTATTGCTATTTTTTTGGAAAACTTGCTAGTTATTGTAGTCCTTATCAACAATTTTGTTGTTAATCATATGCAATCTACTTTTTAATATCTAATTTTGTCCATTTTCTTCTAGTAAAAAAAGTGTTTGATTTGATATCCAAATGGTGAGCCTCATAGTCTATATGTTTATTTATAGGTATTGAATATTTAGTAGTTGATGTCTTCAATTGAACATTTATTGCATAGTATTTGTAGATACAAAATGAATTTAAGAAATACAAACTTTTAATTTTGTTAATTTAGGAACATGTCAATATTCATGACAATACCAATTGTGTGTGTGAGGAAAAGTGCTTTCCAAAGAATAGATTTAACAATAAAAACAACTCAAAAACACAAATCAAAGCAACTATGAAATTTTGCCAAGATCAAGAGGCAATGGAAAACACAAATAAGAGAGACAAAATATATGATAGAAATAAACTGTATTCTATCAAGATGAAAATACTGATCAACTGGATCATTAATCATTCGTTACATACAATGAATATGAGCCTGCTTATATAGGCAAGGCTATATAGATATGTGAGCACACAAACATGACATGTGGCTCAATAAGAAACAAGGGTAGGTAGGAAATAGGTGTGGGTAGGTAGGAAAAACAATATAATAGTCCACATGAGGTGGATCATCCACTGAATGTGGAGTGTAACAACAAGATCAACACCATAAAAGGTGGAAATTCTCCTACACACACTATCCCAATGTGGCACAAACACCCAAGTGTCTCATACCAAAACTACTATGAAATGCATGTACCTAAGTAAACTTAAGTAAGGTTTAATAATATCCAAGACGAATAATTATTTACACCAACACCCCCCCTTAAGTACAACTTAGGGGAATGAACTTAAGTCTACAATGCAACTAAGCAATGCAAGATGGGTCCCGACTACTAGGCCATGTTAGGTACCCATGTATAAATGCAAATGCATGAAAACCAATGCAATGAAATCTCTCACAAAGTGGGGAAAGAGAGAAAAACCCAATAGGAAAAAATCCTCCCCCAAAAGAGAGATGAAAACTAGATACAAAGAATTCTCATAGAAGTATGTGAAGGATAAAACCCCATATGAGGAAAAAGTCCCCCCCATATGAGAGAAGAAGAAGAGAGACTAGGAAGCCCCCCCTCAATGTGAAATCTGCACCAATGATAGAAGCTCGAAGATGAATGAAGAAACTGCTCCATGAATGTCAAACCACATTCCTCCCCTTAGGAAGAAACAAAACCAAAGGTGTATCCAAAAAGTCTCCCCAACCATGAAAGGAACATGGAGAAAAAATATTCATGATGAAAGGAATCTCTGAAAACTGCTCAAGTGTCCCCGTGTCGATGCTGAAAGGTACCCCCTCCAAAGGTGGTAAACTGTGCCACACTGCTGAAAAAGGAACTCCAAGATCTAGTGGAGATGAATGTAGAACAATATCCAAAGACTCATATGTCTCCTTAAAAGATAAAGAGACCTCCTCCAAGTGTTGTACAAAAGTATCCACAATCATGTCAACTTCTAAAGATTGATCATGTAGAGAATGCACAAGAGGGTCAGAGTTATCCCTCGCAACAATCAAAGAAGGATCATCTTCATCAAAGAGAAGATGAATGTCATGAATGGTGTCTCCCAAATCTGCAATGTAGGAGTCCACAAACAAACCTGCAATGTCTGTCAAGTAGGCATCCCAATCAACTGAAGCTGGAAGACATGAAATATCCTGCTGCACTGAATCATAAGAAGGTAAAACTGTCGCACTAGCTGCATCATCAGGTGCAATAGGTGGTGTGATATCAATAGAAGGAGATGAAATACAAGGCTCAAGAACGGGGTCACATGTGAGAATCCCCAAGTTCAAATGCCCAAAGTTCTCCTCAAAATCTGAATCATCAACATAGGAAGAACCAACCTTATCAATAGGACCAAAATCTGAAAAAGAGTACAACCGAGATGCATGATCAACCACCCCAGTCACAATGATAGCTCCACTCTCCAAGTCTCTAATGATAACTGAATCAGGTGTGAACTCCACAGTTTTCCTAGTTGCCCCGTGTGTGATTTGATAGATGGAAAGAAGATTATTTGTCAAGTGGGGTATACACAACATATCATTGAAGGAGTTATCCCCAATGGCAATAGATCCTTTCCCAATCACATCCATGTATGTATGATTGCCCATCAAAATATTTGGCATGTGGCAAGGCTCAAATGTAGAAAACATAGACTGCGAAGATGCCATATGATGAGAAGCCCCTGAATCTAGAAGCCATCTCCCAGAATCATGATTTGTAGTAGCACAAAGAGCTTGTCCCTTTCCTTTATTTGTCCCAAAAGAGTGATCCTTTCCTTTATCCTTGGAAGAAGAAGCCAATGTAGACATTCTAGAAGGTAGGTTGATTCTACTTTTCTCAGGAAGATTCTTCAACTCACATCCTTCTTATAACAATGATGTTCATCATGTCTTGACTTCTTGCAATATCCACAAATTTTTTTTCCTTATATGATTACCTCTTAGGTGAGAATGGTGAATCACCTTGTTGTGGAGAGGAAGATTGTGCTCCATCTTGTTGTGGTTTAGACTTAGGTTGCTTTTGATTCTTATCTTTTCCTTGATTACTTTGATTCCCTTTGTTAGCCACCAAAGCTTGTGACTTTGAATATTTGAGAATCCCCATCCTGGTCAACTTAGATTGCTCAAGTATCAACATCTTCATGAATGAATCAAATGAGGGAGAAGTGTATGAGGAACCTTGAGCTAACCTATGGGTGTGAAAGCTAGATACAAAGGCTGCACACTCTGAAGGAAGCTTATCCAACAAGTTATAAACCAATTGAGCATCCTTTTTGTCGATTCCACAATCCTTTAGCTTTGCTCTTAACTCAGTTGTTTTTGTGACATAATCTTGGATTGTATCAAAATCCTTGGGATCCAAAGTTGTGAGTTCACTATCAAGCTTGTAGCTCTTAATCTCATCAACTTGACCATACAATTTCTTAAAAATATCTCAAGCCTCTTTAATTGTTGTACACTTATCAATGTGAAAAATGAGGTCATCTGATACATACTTTCTAAGAGTTCCAAGTGCCATAGCATTATTAGTAAGCCATTCAATTTGAGCATTAAGATCAGCCTTAGGATCAGGTGGTGCTGTAATAGTTTCATTTACATAATGAATGTGTCATTTTTCCATTAGTTTACTCCATGCCTTAATTTTCCATGATGCATAATTATGAGGAGTTAAAAGTGGAAATTTAGGAGAACCCATAGCACCAAAATGAAAAAACACAAGATAGAGAGAGGCACAATCACACAAGACCCCCCCCCCCCCAAAAAAAAAAACTCAATCAAGAAATCCCCCCAAAATGGTGATTTTGACACTTTATACTTAGTGCGTATACAATGGGCCACTTGCAAAACAAGACAAAGTGGACTTTTGATTTCAATTTACAACTTCTCAAAATGAGATCTAAGAGACTTCAACAAATACTGCTAGTGATCTAAACTGAGATCCAAGCAAAATGCAAGTACCAAATATGCCAAAAATGACCAAATATAAAAAGTATAATTTCTACTTAAAATCACTGAAAACAGATGGCAGATTATGAAAGTAGATGAAAAAATATGCACTTTAAAAAAAACGGCACCTGAAAAGGAGTCCATATGAGCCCAAACGAAGCCTCCAAAGTTGTAAAAATTGGGATTTCGTGATTTTCGAAAAAACCTGTATCCGAAAATAAAAAAACTTCTACACCACTATACAGATCATGAAATTATCCCCCAAAACAAAAAAAAATTGCTTGAAAAAACGAGTCTGGATGAGTGAGATATCGCTATTTGAAAAATGCCTGCAAAATTATAATTTCTGGAAAATTTCCGCCGTAGCGTCAAACTTCAAATGCCTCTAGATTTGGCCTTCGAAGTTCGATTTGGATGAAACAAAAGACAAAACTGATTTTTTTGGACCTCCTAAATCCAATGGTAACCTCAGATTTGACCTATCAAGCTTCAATAATAACCTGCAATAGAAAACTCCAAAATACACAATCCCAAATAGCATCAAATTTCTCTCAATTAGCAAACCAATGACACTCTAATGGCTTTAATACCATGTGAGATTTTGCCAAGATCAAGAGGCAATGGAAAGCACAAATATGAGAGACAAAATATATGATAGAAATAAACTGTATTCTATCAAGATGAAAATACTGATCAACTGGATCATTAATCGTTTGTTACATACAATGAATATAAGCCTGCTTATATAGGCAAGACTATATAGATATGTGAGCACACAAACATGACATGTGGCTCAATAAGAAACAAGGGTAGGTAGGAAATAGGTGTGGGTAGGTAGGAGAAACAATATAATAGTCCACATGAAGTGGATCATCCACTGAATGTGGAGTGTAACAACAAGATCAACACCATAAAATGTGGAAATTCTCCTACACACACTATCCCAATGTGGCACAAACACCCAAGTGTGTCATACTCAAACTACTATGAAATGCATGTACCTAAGTAAACTTAAGTAAGGTTTAATAATATCTGTAGTCACATAAATCTGTCCACTTAATTAAAATGAATATTTAGTATTTATTTGATTATTTAACCATCAATCAATAATTAATTAAATTAATATATTAAATTAATTCATCTTAACCCTCTTCTCCTATTAATTAAATAAATTGTTCAATTTATTTGATTTAATTCACTTAACCAAATTCAGACCATTAATTAAATAAATAAATCATATTTATTTAATTAAATTTTCTCTCACATTTAAATAAATTAATATTTATTTAAATTCCCCCAAAATCCCACCTCTCACATTTAAATAAATTAACATTTATTTAAATCACCTTGATCCTCTACCCACTTGTATTTTCCTACAAATGCAAGTTGCACAACTATTTTAAATAAATCATTTATTTAAATCACCTTTATCCTCCACCCACTTGCATTTTCCTACAAATGCAAGTTGCACAACTATTTTAAATAAATATCCTATTTATCCTCACCCACTTGAAACCTTTAATGGTTTCCCTTAAAGTCTTCAAACTTAATGGCTTCCTTCTAGAGTCTTCTCAAACCTTTAATGGTTTCCCTTAAAGTCTTCAAACTTAATGGCTTTAAAGTCTTCAAACTTGATGGCTTCCTTCTATAGTCTTCTTAAGACTTTAATTGCTTCCCTTAAAGTCTTCAAGCTTTTAATGGTTTCCCTCAAAGTCTTCAAGCATTTTAATGCTTTATCTTCCTTTTTCTCATTTAAATAAATTAATATTTATTTGAATATTTATCCAAATGCAAATTACACCATTTAATTGAAATTAATGATTTTATTTTAATTGAAAATACCAAAATTCTTCCCACTTGCATTTTCCTACAAAATCCACTTGCATGTCTAAACCCCTTCTAGATTCTTCTAAACCTTTCCTAATTAACCTAATCCATCCCCTAAATATTGTCACATTCCTAAGCAAATTGGAGTCACTTCTCAAAGACTCCAAAGTCTTTGAAAAGCAATTAATGATTTGTGTATTCAACAAATTAACCTCTAAAGTCTTCCAAACCACTTATGGCTCTTACATGACCATTAATGGTTAATTCCACTTGTACCCATGGTTAAAGACTTTGACCCCTAACTTAACCCTCATGTAACCCATGTGTCTCTTCAAAGTATTTATTTCTTTGACTAGGGTAACCATCATGTCCCCTCAAGCATTTAAATGCTCCTTATCTCTCCTCTCAAGCCTCCTCATGGTGACACTTGTCAACATGGGATTGGGTTGAAAGTCTCACATGGATTGAATATCTTTCAATCCTAACCCTTGTTAAGATTACTCAATCTTAACCCTTCATTTCCCCATTTCTTCTATAAATAGAACCCTTCTTCTCAAACAAAAAAAGAAGCATTAGAGTATTGTTGTTATACTGGCATTAGCATAGAGCTTTTTCATAGCATCACTATCTACACTTGCATAGCATTTGTTTATCATATGCAACCATCTTGAATCTCCATATGGCATCCATGGATAGTGCTAAAAGCTGAGAGCTACACTCATTTGGGACTTGGAGAGGGGAGAAACAAGGGAGAAGCATCGAAAGGCATCATGGAAGCATCTTAGGGAGGCTCTTCTCCTTTATTTTATTTTGTTAAACTTCTTTCATGCTTTTTGAAATCTCTTTTGATATGTTTGGAATGGTTTTTAGTTCTTTGTTTTGTTTTTATGGTTGAAACTAACTTATTAACATTGAACTTTGTTGTTGCCTTGTCCCCATTTCCTTGACATCATTTGGTGAACCCCACGTGAATCAAAGAGCAATCATTTTGAATACTACTAACTTTTGAATGTTTTAATTGACACACAGGTCATTCTCTTGCGCTTTTGTTCTTAGTTTAGCGCCTTCGCAAATTGATACTTTAGCACTATTGTCTATATTGTTGCTCTTTCATGTTAAGTAGCGCTTCTGTTTTCACACAGAGTAGAGCTATTGTAACAGAGAGTTGTAAGAAAATTCCTTGTAACCGAAAACCAATATTTTTAGGCTTGTAGAAGCCCACTAAAACATGCGGATTTTTCTAACTAATTATCTTTGGTGCAGGTTTTAACTAACTCCTACAATAGGATTTTTTATTTTTTTTTTAACAATTTTAGCTTCGGAAATAAATTTGTTCATATTGCTAACTTTGTCTTTCAAGTTAGGATAAAATAAATTCATTTTCCTTTTGGGTTAAAATCAACTACACTTTCATTTGGAGTTTTAAAAAGAACCACATATTTCGTTTGGAGCTCTAAAAAAGAATCACACTTGTTCAAAGTTAAAAAGAATCATAAAAACAAACACACAAAATTATTTTTTTGCAAAGTTAGGAACACATTATTTTGGTGCTTAAAATCAATAAGGCAAATTTTATTTCTTGCATCAAACTAAAATTCACAATCAACACTTCATTTTGTGCAAGTTAAAAAGAATCCCCAATTTGTCAAAGTTGTTCTCAAATCGATTTACTTCAAGCAAAACGTGCTCTTAATTCAGTTGACCAGGATTTCCAATTTCTAGATTACAACACATTTTGCCATTCAAGGATAAAAAGAACACCATGACTATTGGAGCAACATCTCCAAATAGTTAGATCACATTGCAAATGATGAGTTAAAAAGAACAAGTATCTTTTGTGTTTGGCACGCTTGTGCAAAATTTGTCGAGTGGTCCTACTTCTAATACACACTATCCTCTCCGTTGGCTTTCGTGGTCCTAGGTGCAAGAGAAAAGTGTTAGTAACACTCAAAGTTTATATTTTTAAGAGAGGCCTGCCAAGAGACACATCACTCTTGGGAATGACCTCGCGCGGTAAATCCTTCGAGCCGCTATAGAAATCAGGTGAGAGCGAAAGCTGTAGCCTTGGGTATAGTTGTTCCTACAGTGTAACTTGCCGAAAGGACAAATGGGCCCCACCACTAGTTACAAGGCTCTTAAGTGAGTCACTGCAGAATGAACTTATGTCCAAAGACATCAAAAATAACTAAACACCTTTAAGTAGTAGCCCACCCATTCTATTGATTGAGAATATTTGAGATATAATTCAGTGCAAGAGCATAGATGGTTTTGCTCCCAAGATACTCACCATACATATTTCCTTGAGTAGAAACATAGCTTTTTGAAAGGTCACTTGTGGCTTGATAAAAGTGGTGACTCCCCCATCATAGGGATCATCTATTTGTTATACTCACGCAAGACTTAGTATATCACATCCTTACCTGCCACAATGGGATTCATAAGGTATGTAGTACCAAAGTCGAAGAAATATCAAGATGTGGGTTGAATTTATCACAACTGGCCATTGGACCTTAGGGATGCAAAATGTTTGAAGTGTTTTCGTGTTAGTCAAGACCAAGTACAAATTGAGCCGACTTCAGGCTTTTGGAAAGAAAACACCTAAAATACACTTAAAGGAAAGGGTCATAAAAAGTCCAAGAATTGGGTTGATCTAGACCCATACTCATTTGTGCCTCTAAGGCAACATTCTTGTGTTTGTGTGCTTGCTTTGTTTTCTTGTCAAAGAAACATCATAAAAATCCAAAAATCAACACAAGTGTTCATCCAACCAAGCTTCTTTCAAAAACAACCAAAAGATCAAAAACAAAAAAAGAAAAGAATCAAACTTTATGACCATTCTTCACATCTTGAGAAAGAAAAATCGTCATCAGAATATCAACTTGAAAAGAAGACCATTGAGCTCAAAGGCTTTGATCAAAAGGAGGGAATTCTTCTATCTAAATAGACAAATCTTTGTCTCTCATAGAGTTTTTCTACGTCACATGTGTCTCTACCTTCAAGGCAAAACAAACGAATTTGATTCAAAGTCATTGAACCGCAGAGCTTTTATGCAATATGGAGCTTTGAGTTATCAAAAAAACCAAGGAGGCAAGATTAATCCCAACTTCTTCCCAAACGTTTGCATCACATACAACATAGCTCGAGAAATACCACCAACGCCCGAAAGGGAAGAGGTAGATTTTGTTCCATTTGTGACACAAAGCTTTTATTGAAGTTAAAACATTTCATCCATTATCTCACTCATACATCATCACTTCATCATCAATCCGTTCCAACTCTCAAAACATTAAGAGGTTCTTGTCCCAAGTTCTCTTTTTAGATATTGTTTGAATCAAACACATCACATCACTTTTTAGATTGTTTCCACATCTAGGATAAGCTCATCCTAAGAGACACATCTACGCAGGTTAAAACTAGTTCATGAGTGAATCCTCTCATTACTAGGTAGTTAAATCTGTAACACATCTCAGATTTCTCTACACCTTATCACATCAAATCTTATCAAAACAAACAAGCAATTCAAAGAAGGAATTTCGGTTACATCTACCTTAAAAGTGCTAGAGATCCACATGCAACACAATTCACCAACCATCAATCTCTCATCAAGAACTCATTATCATTTTCACACAACTTCAACAAAAGCTTGTAAACAAAATGGCCCAAACCTGATCACAATCAAGGCAATGAGAAATAGAAATGGAAGAAGAAGAAGAGGAAAATCTCAATGAATTTCAAGAAGCACTTGGAGAAAATGCAAATGACGAAAACCCAAGTACTCCCACTCTTGCAACAATAGAAAGGGCCCAGCATAACCCTCTCTTTAACAGACTTTTTGATGAAATACTCAGGAGCAATGCGGATGCTCACTTTTTAAAGCTCGCTCAAGAAGGCGCAAAACTCCCCTCTGACTTTGATCTTGCCCAATTAAGACAAGCATCAGAAAGACAAAGTCACCATGAAGAGGAAAGAGGTAGAGATCCCATCAGATATAACATTCCTCGAGGTAACCCACCACCTCCTCCTCCAAATGAAATAGAGATGTTGCGGCAACAAGTCGAGAATCTCGCCTAACAACTTCATAGTGGTGTCAAGACTAACCAATTCTCACTCAATGACATTTGTCCCTATCCTTTTGATAGGAATCTTTATATGCCACCCTTTCCATGAGGATTCGAAACACCCAAATTCAAAAAATATAGAAGAAAGGGAGATCCTCGTGATCATGTCAGAGAATTTCATTCCGCTTGTCTTGAAGTGGCATATGAAGACACATACCTAATGCGCCTTTTTCCCCAAAGCTTGGGAGGAGCAACCACATCATGGTTTTCCCGACTACCAGGTGGCATTAGAACATTTGAGGAACTTATCCAGAAATTCCTCGCTCATTACTCTCATAACATTGAACGCGACATCACCATGGCCGATCTGTGCAACACTAAACAAAAACCAGGTGAACTATTCTCAGTATTCCTGCAACGATGGTGTCAAATGTCTAGCAGACGTTCTCTTCAGTTATCTGAATGAGAACTAGTGGAAATATTCATTTCCAACTTAAACGAAGAAATGGAATTTCACCTGGATGTCAAAGACACAGACTCTTTTAATGATATGATCACCAAGGGTTTGAAGTGTGAATGGGCACTCATCAAGAAAGGACTCATCAAAATCTATAATGAACCAAAGGATGGTCCTCACCCACGCTTCAATAGTGATAAACCAAGCTTCTGGAACAAAAACAAGAATATTGTCAACGATGGGATTGTGGATGCCAGGACTATACAAAGTGCACAACCTATGGTTCGGTTTGTAGGACAGAATCCTCCACCTCAGAATAACACAAATGTCCCTTCCAATCAAGGTCGCATCACATCTCATGATGAACCAAGACCTCGTCAGCAAAAACAGAAACGCACATACACTCCCTTAGGGGAACCTATTGAAACAGTATTGCGACAACTCATTTATCAAAATTTGGTCACTCTACCAAAAACATCAAACTATGAACCTCGGGGTCAAAACTGCATGGTGGAGAGATACTGAACACTGTGATTTCCACCAAGGAAG
Organism: Cryptomeria japonica; assembly: GCF_030272615.1. Classification (NCBI taxonomy): domain Eukaryota; kingdom Viridiplantae; phylum Streptophyta; class Pinopsida; order Cupressales; family Cupressaceae; genus Cryptomeria; species Cryptomeria japonica. The sequence continues at coordinate 123,953,627 of NC_081407.1, forward strand.
AGGACACAAGACAAGTAATTGTCACCGATTGAAAGATCTTATTCAGGATCTTATTGACCAAGGATAAATTGAAATTGAAGGACATGACCCAAAAACAATAAATAATGATCATCTGATGTTCAAAAATCCACTTCCATCACAAGATCAAAGGGGTCCTTCCACTTCCAGGCGAGGCACTGATACCACTGATTATACACAGGCTACGTATAATTACACTGTAAATCACCTGTATGATGCCAATGAACAAGTTGCAACTATAACCTTCAAGAATCCCAACTCAAATTGTAATGTTGTTACACGTCGTGGTAAGGTCACCATAAAGGCAGCTCCACAGGGCACCACCTCCATCCCAAAGCAGTACAATCTTGTGGAACAATTAGACAAAACGCCTGCGCTTATATCCATTTTAGAGCTATTGCGCCTATCGCCCTCTCATAAAAATATCTTGGATCAAGCACTCCAAGAGGCGTTAGTCCCTGCAAACCTGAATATAGACCAATTTCAAGCCATGTTTGGAAGTCTAAAGTCATCACCTTGTCTCACTTTTTCTAAAAGTGACAACTCTTCCTTCCAGCAACCTCATAACGCTTCACTACACATTGAAGGCTTTATTAACTAGCATAGGATCAAGCGAGTCTTGATCGATAATGGAGCAGGCCTAAATATTTGTACACTACAGTTGGTCACAGCATTGGGATATGCAATAGAATCAGTGGATCCTCGTAAGAAGATCACAATCAAAGCCTATGATGATGCAGAGCGTTCCTCCAAAGGAGCTGTGGTACTACCAATCTGAGTGGGCCCTGTAGTAAAGCACATCATCTGTCAGGTTCTGGACCTTCCTTTACCATATAATCTATTGTTAGGAAGACCTTGGATACATGCCATGCAAGCCGTTCCATCTACCTACCATCAATGTATCAAGTTCCCACATAACGGTGTAGAGATCACAATCCTGGGCGATGCAAATCCCTTTGCATATTGCCATAATATCAGCCATCAACCAGAGATTACCGTTCCTAATAATAGAGAAGCCATTTCCTCCACATCATATATAAGTCCCGCCTCTCTTACCAGTTCAAACACCACTATACCCAAGTGAGAAAAGCTTAAGATGAGGATAGCAGAGGAAGGTCTTGGGGAATACAACTTAAGTCAACTCTTTTGTGTGGGACAAATGCCCACTTCACCTAGAACACATGGTAAACCACAGCAGGTACTCCAACAACCCCTAATCACGCCAGCGTGTGCTTTGATGCCTTTTATCCTTGGAAAAAGTCAAGAAGAAGAAACCTAAGATGAGGACTTAGCACAATGGATCTATAAAGATCCCATCACCACTGATATACCGCAAGTTAAACTTCCTACGGATCGGTATGGCAAAGGTCTCCTCATTATGCAAAGAATGGGGTATGATGGTTAGAGTGTTTTGGGATATTGCAAACAAGGATGACATGAACCTCTACTGCCGGAATTAAAACCCAAAGGTAATACAGGCCTAGGCTTTGAAAAAGAGATCTTTCCTAAACTCAAATTCAAAGGAAAACCCAACAAACCATTATGTCAGCCTACTGCAAAAAGGACACCTTTCATTATTAAAGAAGCATTAAGCACCATCCCAACTGCCCCACCGAGGCTCAAAACCCCAACACCACCATCTACAATACCAATCATCCCACCAAGCGAACCAGTAATCCCATCAATAGTACCATTAGCAGTAACAACTGTATCGGAACCCGCAACAGCATCTATGGCACTAGCAGTTCCAGCAGAAGTCACTGAGTCAACACTACCGATACTCTCCATACCAGATCCTTTAATCCCCATCGACTTTCCTGCAACACCAATCACTACAAAGGTACATCAACCAATCACACCTGCAATATTTAACTCCAAAGACATCCCAATATGGTATAGTAATCGGATGCTGGAAAGTGACTCAAAGACCGACTCACATGAGTGGGAATTTGATTCTGTACAGCTTAACACTTCAGATGAGGAAGACACATCACTACCTCCACCACGCAAAGACATCCCTGTTTATGGAGAAGCACAGATAAAGACCACTTGGGTTCCTGAACTAGAAACATCTTCCACAGACCCTACGTCTCATCCTACGTCTGATTCTGACAGGGAGAGTACCATTAACGACCTTCACCATAACGTCTTAACCCTCACTGATACATCTAACACACTTAACCTAATTGACGAAGTAATGCCCATTATCCACCCTGAACTCATCGAATGGAACCAACCAAATCCCCCATGTCTTGACTCCTTCCAAAACGATGAGGCCATCATTGACTTTTTGGAATTAAGAGATAACCTACCAAGTGGGGATCACAAAGCTGGATTCGCCATTGAACTTAATAGTGCAGCATACTTCGGGGTGGATGCCAAACCTTTCAGCTGCAAAAATATAACAATAAAACATGGATCTTCCAGTGAAAACCACATTGTGGCACTGTTTGATCCAACAAAAGTAAAAAGAAAGAGCGTATCCAACGGTGAAAACCTCTCTGAGGCGCCTGAGGATGAAGGGTTTGACATTCTCCTTGCTAGTACACAACAAGAACGATCAACGATTCTCATCGAGGAAACCAAAGAGTACAATGTGGGGACTCCTAAAAATCCTCATCTCATACATCTGACATCTCTTCTCACTCTGGAGGAACAACCTAAATTTATAGAGTTCTTCCAGAAGTGTCAGATCAACTTTGCATGGTCATATGCAGACATGCCTGGGCTTGATCTTGATTTAGTCATGCATCACCTCACCGTAGCAGAAGGAGCCAAATCTGTCAAGCAGAAGCTTCGTAAGATGCATCTTCAAATTGCAGTACTAGTCAAAATAGAACTCAAGAAACTCCTAGATGTTGGTTTCATTAGACCAATTGATTATGCAGAATGGATCTCCAATATTGTGCCTGTCGACAAACCAAAAGGGGGCATCCGCATTTGTACTGACTTCAGAGATCTGAATAAAGCCTGTCCTAAGGATGACTTCCCCTTACCAAATATTGACATCATAGTGGATCTGACAGCAGGACATGCCATGCTTTCACTCATGGATGGCTTTTCAGGATACAATCAGATAAAGATCGCACCAGAAGATCAACATAAGACAACCTTCACATGTCCATGGGGCACATATTGCTAGAATGTAATGCCTTTGGGTTTAAATAATGCAGGAGCGACCTATCAAAGAGCAATAACCACCATCTTCCATGACATGATGCATACTATGATGGAAGATTATGTGGATGACTTACTAGCAAAATCACTCACCAGAGAAGGGCATCGCCACATCTTAGATAAAATCTTTGATAGACTAGAACAATACCATGTTCGACTCAACCCAAAGAAATGTGTCTTTGGAGTAACCTCCGAGAAGCTTCTAGGATACATTGTCTCAAGCAAAGGTATTGAGGTCGACCTAGCAAAGGTAAAAGCAATCATGGACATGCCACCACCAAAGAATATCAGTCAGTTAAGGACATTACAAGGGCGACTTCAATCCATCTGAAGATTCATTACACAATTGGCTGATAAGTGTCACCCATTCACACACCTGCTACACAAGAACATCCGCTTTCAGTGGGATGCCCGATGCCAGCAAGCATTTCAGACGCTTAAAGACTATCTCATGAATCCACCATTGTTGATCCCACCAGATCCAAGTAGACCGTTGTTACTCTATATCTCAGCAACAAGTATAGCATTGGGTGTACTACTGGCACAACATAATACAGAAGGAAAAGAGTGTGTTGTTTACTACATCTCTCGCACACTGGTAGGCTATGAACTCAATTATACACCTATTGAGCGAGCTTGCCTAGCAGTAATCTTAGCAGCCACTAAAGTGAGACATTATTTGTTAACACACAAGGTACAACTCATTGCAAAGATTGATCCACTCAAGTATTTACTCAGCAAAGCAGCATTGACAGGCCGCTTGGCCAAATAGGTGATGATTCTAAGTGATTTTGACATCGAGTATGTGGACCGTAAAGCTATCAAAGAGCAGGTCATTGCAGATCAGTTGGCCGATGCACCACTCGTAGGTGAGCATCCTCTCATTTCCAATTTTCCAGATGAAGAGATATTCATGATCACAACAGCACAACCATGGAAACTATACTTTGATGGTTCATACACTAGGCATGGCTCGGGGCAGGCATTTTGTTTATCACACCTCAAGGTGACAGCATCCCGAAGTCTTACAGGCTCACATTTCCATGCACTAACAACATAGCAGAGTATGAGGCCTTGATCACAGGACTCAGGCTAGCCGTACAATGGAAGTTACAAGAACTACAAGTATATGGTGACTCACAACTGGTCATTCGACAAGCAACTGATGAATATCAGACCAAGGATGATAAACTCATGCCATATAAGCAAATGGTGGACAATCTAAAGTCATCATTTACTACAATTTCCTTTGAGCAGATACCAAGAGATCAGAATCGAGCTGTTGACGCTATGGCTACCATCGTATCTCTCTTAGACCTTCCACATAATTCAAAACGCTATGAGTTCTTGGTAGAACAGCTTTGGATTCCCGCTTATGATATCCCCGAATTTGAAATGATATGTCGCCTTGTCGGTTCTGAATCCCCATGGTACGGTGAGCTCTACACCTATCTCCACGATCACACCCTTCCTCCCAACCAATCAAATAACCAACGTAAAACCTTCATTCGCCAAACTGCTCGATATACCATTATTGCCGAGACCCTATACCGACGCAGTCTTGATGGTACTCTCCTTCGATGTCTGGAACAAGATGAGATAACAAAGGCCTTAGAAGAAGTACATGAAGGAATTTGTGGAACTCATGCAAGCGGTCCGTCACTAGCCAAGAAACTCATGCGAACCGGATACTATTGGCCATCCATGGAAAAAGACTCCTACTACTTTGTTAGAAAGTGCAAAAAATGCCAAGTTCATGGAGACTTGATACATGCACCAGCACAGGAACTGCAACCCATCACAACACCATGGCCTTTTTGTCAATGGGGCCTTGACCTTGTGGGTAAAATCCATCCATCTTCATCCAACGGTCACAAATTCATTATTACCGCCACCGAATATTTCACAAAGTGGATCAAAGCTGTTCCACTTACCCAAGTCACCGGCAAGCAGATCGCCTCATTCATCCTCAACTACATCATCTGTCGGTATGGTGTACCCATGTCCATCATCACAGGTAACGGTCTTCCTTTCAAAAATCAAGATGTCCGTGAGCTTTGTGAGAAATTTCATATCCAACATCGCTTTTCCACTCCCTACTACCCACAAGGCAATGGTCAGGCCGAAGCATCCAATAAAAACATATTGAGGATCCTAAAGAAGACAGTCAATGATGCCGGCCGTGATTGGCATGTTCAACTGAATCCAACACTATGGGCATATCGAACTAGCATTCGAACCCCTACAGGCGCAACTCCCTACTCATTGGTCTATGGCACCGAAGCTATCTTACCTATTGAGGTTGAGATACCATCACTACGGGTTTCCTTGCATAATCTAATAGATGATGAAACATACAGAGTCTCACGCCTCCAAGACTTAGAATTACTTGATGAGAAGCGACAAGCTGCATACAATCATCTCAATGCCTATCAGCAGCGCATGAGCAGAAGCTACAATCATCGAGTTAGACCTCGTACATTTGAGGTAGGTGATCTTGTTCTTCGAGAGAATCCTCGCAACCAACCAAACAGAGAACATCAGGGCAAGTTTGAATCAAACTGGCTGGGCCCATATGTTGTCACTGCTGTATTCAGGTCCGGGGTATATCAGTTGGCTACATTAGAAGCAGAACCGCTCGCAGATCCAATCAACAACATGCACCTCAAACGGTTTTACACATAAGCTGCACAGAGTATTAGGCTCCCATATATACTGGCAAAAATACCAAAAACATCCAAATAAATGACCTGAAGAAAACACAAAAAAATCAAAAGAGTAAAGAAAAATCATGCATCCAAACGGTGAACAACCACTCTGGTGGCACCTTGGGTAAGTGCGATGGTGAAAACCTGGCAAACAGGCGCCATTCGTAAAAGGCTATGGCTCCATTGTCTTTCAAACTTGTTGCGATCACATCTACTTCATACATACATCCATCCATCTATCAACCATGGCTTGTTATAAATCTACAAATCTAAGAAAGTACTGCATGCATCCTGCATCCCGCTTTTTTTATAGTCATGTCTAAACTGGGGGCAATGCCCTTAACCTATTGATGGAAGTGGATTCTACATTATCTTGTGATTCGTTAAAGTTCTTCATTTAAAACTATCTCACCAAATCCAAAACCATTCAAAACAAATTCAAAATCCAAAAACATCCAAAACACTTCAAAAACCAAAAAATTCAAAAACAATACAAAATCCAAAAAACAACGAAAAACCATCGAAAATCAAACGAAAACATGGCAACACATTGTACATACTCATCCGCGCAAATACCAAACAAACATTGTGATATACTCCACAAAATGACCACTTATCAATTGACCACACAATCAACATCAACACTCAAAACTGTCTTCAACAAGGATGCATCCTTCCTTACCAAAACAAAGACAAGATGACATTTTCTTTGACAAGAAAATTCTGTTTACGCTATCAAATACTTAGTTGATTTATGGGCTAGTAATTTATATCAGGTTCCTACGACATTGTTTGTGTATCTTCGGCGCATTATTTTCGATGAAGTTCTGGGGCATGTACTAATGGTGTCTACATGGTAAGTTCACTAAGTTACATGATCATATGCAAAATACAGTCATAGATCACTACAGCTTGCTGACTACAACGTATACCTCGACCATATGAGCATGAACCATTACCAAGGATCTATATTCTTTATTCTTTATGTATATACTGTTTGTTTGCAGGTACAATGCTTTTTCTTTGGTTCCTCCTACCTCATCCAAACTGGATAAATGCTTTATCTCTTATTACGGCATGCACTTGTCTTAGGATATGATCAGCCTAAGATCAAGGAGGACGGTCCAAGTCATGCATGAAAGGAGATAATCCTTGCCTGTTCTGCAAGCAATACTCAGGTCAACTTGATCCATTATATCAAGTTGCTTGTATTAACTTGCTATATCAAAATCCATGTAAGAAACACTCAGGTCATCTTGAATCATTATGTCAAGTTGCTTGTATTTTCTTACAACATTTTAAAGCTCAATGGTGAAAAATAAAGCACCATGGATCGTCATTCCATCTCATTTGTATATATTGCATTCCATTGTATTCCATCCATCCATACATTCATAAATAGCTACATATCATTCATACATAGTAATGAAAATGGATACTCTATTTTCCTCTTCTTCCATAGGAATGTAATAGGTCCTCCATTTCTTCTATCTAACATTGAACACCCCCCCACCCTCCCCATCTCGATAATCAGCATCACATACCCTACATCGTGTCCCAATCAACCTAATCAAGCCACGTTCATCACCATCCATCTCTAAATAGGAGGGATTGTGTTTCCTATCCTAAGCCATCCAATAAGTCAAGAAAGTTACTCTATCTGCATAGGTACATCAACTCACGCACACCTAGACTATCAACAGATACTCTGATCAAGTATCTTCGGGTCTCAACAGGTAATCGATTATGGCAAACCTAGACTACAACAAGCATTTATCATAATGACCTAGTCTCAACGGGGTTGCCATGATTCCCCACAACCATCCATCACATGCACACACTATCAATTGATCAACCAATCAAACACAATCCAACGGACAATTACATCAATTGTCTACGTCTCAACTTGTATTTTGCTTCATATACCTTGACTTCATCGGGCAATTACATCAATTGTCTAAGTCACATCAGGTCATTTTGATTCACTTACTCAGACTTTATCATGTCCAAGCGACCAACTGACATCAACTGTCACGCTTTGACTTGACCGGGGCAATTAAACCGATTGCACCAGATTGTCCAACCAATTTTGATCAATTGTATAGCATCAATCCAAACCCCACACTACATCTGCTATGTATCTCTTGCATGACCTCAGGGTACTCGCTGACTTGTTGTTTCTTCATATTCACTCCATTTTCTCCCATTCTTTCATCATTAGTTCTAATTTTTTCTATTCTACCTCCCCTCCACTTTTCATTCTTTTTTGAGAGATCGCCCGATTTTTCAAAAAAATTCGGCCCATCTCTTGAGGGGGCATACCACCCATTAAATTTACATTTTATGGGGCATTTCTTCACACCTATTTTTCTTTCTTTGAAACGACGCGATAAACTACACCGTCTCAAAGAGGGGCAAATGTAGTCACATAAATCTGTCCACTTAATTAAAATGAATATTTAGTATTTATTTGATTATTTAACCATCAATCAATAATTATTAAATTAATATATTTAATTAATTCATCTTAACCCTCTTCTCCTATTGATTAAATAAATTATTCAATTTATTTGATTTAATTCACTTAACCAAATTCAGACCATTAATTAAATAAATAAATCATATTTATTTAATTAAATTTTCTTTCACATTTAAATAAATTAATATTTATTTAAATTCCCCCCAAATCCCACCTCTCACATTTAAATAAATTAACATTTATTTAAATCACCTTTATCCTCTATCCACTTGTATTTTCCTACAAATGCAAGTTGCACAACTATTTTAAATAAATCATTTATTTAAATCACCTTTATCCTCCACCCACTTGCATTTTCCTACAAATGCAAGTTGCACAACTATTTTAAATAAATATCCTATTTATCCTCACCCACTTGAAACCTTTAATGGTTTCCTTTAAAGTCTTCAAACTTAATGGCTTCCTTCTAGAGTCTTCTCAAACCTTTAATGGTTTCCCTTAAAGTCTTCAAACTTAATGGCTTTAAAGTCTTCAAACTTGATGGCTTCCTTCTATAGTCTTCTTAAGACTTTAATTGCTTCCCTTAAAGTCTTCAAACTTAATGGCTTTAAAGTCTTCAAACTTGATGGCTTCCTTCTATAGTCTTCTTAAGACTTTAATTGCTTCCCTTAAAGTCTTCAAGCCTTTAATGGTTTCTCTCAAAGTCTTCAAGCAGTTTAATGCTTTATCTTCCTTTTTCCCATTTAAATAAATTAATATTTATTTGAATATTTATCTAAATGCAAATTACACCATTTAATTGAAATAAATGATTTTATTTTAATTGAAAATACCAAAATTCCTCCCACTTGCATTTTCCTACAAAATCCACTTGCATGTCTAAACCTCTTCTAGATTCTTCTAAACCTTTCCTAATTAACCTAATCCATCCCCTAAATATTGTCACATTCCTAAGCAAATTGGAGTCACTTCTCAAAGACTCCAAAGTCTTTGAAAAGCAATTAATGATTTGTGTGTTCAACAAATTAACCTCTAAAGTCTTCCAAACCACTTATGGCTCTTACATGATCATTAATGGTTAATTCCACTTGTACCCATGGTTAAGGACTTTGACCCCTAACTTAACCCTCATGTAACCCATGTGTCTCTTCAAAGCATTTATTTCTTTGACTAAGGTAACCATCATGTCCCCTCAAGCATTTAAATGCTCCTTATCTCTCCTCTCAAGCCTCCTCATGGTGACACTTGTCAACATGGGATTGGGTTGAAAGTCTCACATGGATTGAATATCTTTCAATCCTAACCCTTGTTAAGATTACTCAATCTTAACCCTTCATTTCCCCATTTCTTCTATAAATAGAACCCTTCTCCTCAAACAAAAAAAGAAGCATTAGAGTATTGTTGTTATACTGGCATTAGCATAGAGCTTTTTCATAGCATCACTATCTACACTTGCATAGCATTTGTTTATCATATTCAACCATCTTGAATCTCCATATGGCATCCATGGATAGTGCTAAAAGCTGAGAGCTACACTCATTTGGGACTTGGAGAGGGGAGAAACAAGGGAGAAGCATCGAAAGGCATCATGGAAGCATCTTAGGGAGGCTCTTCTCCTTTCTTTTATTTTGTTAAACTTCTTTCATGCTTTTTGAAATCTCTTTTGATATGTTTGAAATGGTTTTTAGTTCTTTGTTTTGTTTTTATGGTTGAAACTAACTTATTAACATTGAACTTTGTTGTTACCTTGTCCCCATTTCCATGACATCAATATCCAAGATGAATAATTATTTACACCAACAACAACAATTAGGATTAGGCTAAAAAAGGTTCAAACCATAGTGAAATCCATTGCAAAGGAAGTATGTTGCGCTCCTTCTTGTGTATATTTTCCCAATATGCCTGATTTCAATGTGTGCTCATGAAATTTTGGCAACATAATGGTCCTCTTAGGATTTAGATGCATGTCATAGATAAAACTTGGCTATGTGTTGATAGTGTGAATGAAGGGGAGATGGTACATAGGGCTAGGATGTAATCTTGGAGATAAAAGGTGGAGGATGAAAGGGTACTCTCAAGCCATGAGATATTTCCAAGTGGTAGCATGGAGGAGCTTAAGAGGAAGATGATACTTGGCCAAGTATGTAATGTACCCATTTTTGGAAAAGAATTGATTAATTAATTTAATTAGTTAAGTTGTCCAAATAGTTATTATTTTTCATGGATAGCTTAATGAATTATTTTAATTAATAATATTAAATTAATTATTTATAAAATTATCAAATAAATTAAAAATTAAAGATGATTTTATATTTAATTAATTTAATAAAGTGACTAATTAAATATTATTTCATAAAGTCACTTCTAAAAGTTTATGTTGGAGTGAAAAAGTATTAAAGGAGATCAAGATGAAGCTTCAAGGTAGCTTGGATTATTGATATGGTTTTTGATTGAGTTTAGTAGAACGAGAGGTGCTTGCAAGATTGATCTTTGAGAACGAAAACTCTCATAGATTGCATCACTGAAGAGTGGAAGACCTTCCGAAGGGTTGCAGTTGAGAGTGCAAGATACCCACTCTTCCATATTCAGCATATTGAGTTGCTACATTTCCATGGTGGATGGGGTTTATGATATTTTTAGATTTGTGAGATTGAATCCCATAGAGCACCGATTTGATTGAAGTAAGGAATATCAGTGGAAGTGAAATTGGAAGAAGAGTTGTTGTTTCTGCAAGTCTGAGATAAAGTTCGACTTTTCCCTACATGCCCTCGATTTCCCTTTTGGAGTATGGTAGCACATTTTGGAGACTATCGCCAGCCTTAGAAGCATAAAGCGATTCATTTTGATAGGGAATGGAGGGAGAATTGAGTTGAATATTGCATCCATTACTGATCTGAAATAATTCAAACCAGACCGACTAGTGTATGCATTCTCTTCATTAGTTTAGCATCAAATGTTACCAAGGAAGGCAGCAATAGCTTTGGAGGAGAAAGGCGACATTTTTGGAGGTATTTTGAAAGTGTTTGAAGGTGCATTCAGTGAGGAAACAATTCTGAAGCAAATCGTACCAGGCTTTCTTCCTAAACAAATTTGCTCATAACACTCTATTTTGGCACCAAATTGCTCAAGTGGGAATAGCGCTTCATTCAAGAAGATAAGGCGAATATTATTGGTAAAAAGAATATGGCTGGCTGTTGTTCTGCAACTGTTCTTTTTGATTACTGATATGGCAGCAGGGGCAATTCTTTGATAAGATTAATTCGGCAGATTGAAGGCATCCAGTTGCTTGATATTGATTGCTTCTTCACACATCCAAATGGGCGATATTATTCCAGGTTCTTTGGCATTGTTAGTTTATTGAAATTTCAGTCTGAATATAAGTTAGTTGATGTCATTATCTTCAAAAAGTCTGAAAAGGGTCCTCGATAGCAGTCCATGAATTTGACCATATTGCTGCCAATGTAATGTCTCATTTGATCATGATATGAATAAAGAAGGAAGGAGTATTGATTGCATCTTCATTACATTTACATTCATGATTATTGAGGATGTCTTACAAATGTTTGTCATAATGTCAGTTTGTTGTTAGTCATGATTTTGTTGACCTAGACTCGTATATATCATCAATAGATAGTTGCTTATGCATCTCTAGATAACTATCGGTCAAGGAGAATCATTTAGAAGTTGATTATTCATTAAATATCCATGTGTGATGAACTTCATTACAAACTGAAAACCCTGTCAGCATAACACACAATTTTCAGAATAGCATAACACGCAAATTGAGCAGAAAATATTTCTTGTTATTAGTCATAAAAGTACAGGGGATATTTCAGTGGTATTAGAGTCAAGATCCTGCCATCCCGTGATCAGATTTATGAAGAGAAATCAAGTATTACAATAGGGAACAATGAAGACGGTATATAATTCAAACTATCGCAGAAGAAGACAAGGATGCACGGATTGAAAAGAAGTTTGACACCATGCTTGATATGATGTCTCGCCTATTGGAAAAGATGGAGCAGCAAACAAATAATAACCTCCAACAACATCACACAACTGAACGTAGTGGAAGCAACGAAATGAATAGAAAGGTTGATGGGGAAAGGTCAGTACACCGAGCTTCTACCACTAGAGGATCAACCTCTAGGCCACTCTTTCCGACTTCCATACCAAGAGAAGAACAACCTTATGCTGCTGCAACTACTTTTTTTATGAGGATGCAAGGCAAGCTTACATAGAGTATAATACTCTTCCTTCCGATCTTAGAGAACAATGGACTTTTGACCAGTCCATGAATCACAGGAATAGGAGGAATGGTGGAAGGTATGATCAACATGGTCTAGCAAGAACGAATTATCAGCAAGCTCTTGGAAAGACTACATTGGCCCACATTGAAGGAAAAAGGGTATGCAAAAATTTATATGATGAATTCGATAGATATGCTGATTCAAAACAAGAAGTCATTAGGACGGGCTTGGGTGATGGATGCATGGTGAATATGCCCCCTAGCACTTCGGATTTTTATGACAGCAGTTATGATACCTTGCATCCGATGATACCTTGCATCCGCATGGGTCAGTAGGATCTACACATATGCGGGGTGCTATTCTTGACTGCAAGGTGCTATTGTTGAGTTGTCACATGATAGTACTTAAGAATTGGGTACTAATGATACATGGTATGATGAGGATTCATGTCATGATGAGTCTGATTTTTCGAATCAGACCTCAGAAAATAAGTTTGAAGATTTACTTATCAGCATGCAGTCCCAGGATCACGAGTTAGACGGACATGCACATACCCTGGAGGGAGAAGTGGGTGAAGAGACTATCATACCAATAACTTTTACTTTGCCAGTTGAGTCATCAGTTGAGATACATAGCTGAAGTGACTTGCTTCACGAAGCTTCTCCATTAACACCATAAGCTTTGTACTGAAATTTTCTTAATAGAAACTGTAGCAATGCACAGCTACTGCTTTGAAACTTCAGGAGTTACGGAATTCATCTACATTTTTTGAAAATTTTAACAGACAATTTTCAATTTAGCAATCACCTACTCCTAATTTATTAGGGCATCAGCGGCTTCACCCTCTCTGTGTTGTGCTCCCCATCATGCAATTGCAGAAAGAGTGAGCTTCTCCATTGCATAACCACCAGCAGGGGAACTTGTATAAGCCAATTCAAAAAACAGTTAAATTTATCTACTCTCTTCTTCAAAACCCCCAAATCTCCCCACCAATAACCTTCGGCGATTCTTCTGCTGCCCTTTTTGTCCATTACCCCTAATTCACCCTTCCATTCCTTCAAATCTGCCCTAGACAGCAAATTATCCTTCACAAATTCATAGGATCTGTGAGATCACTCAAGCTTATCACTCTGCAAGCCAAAATCCGGCAAGAAAACCGGTGTCTAAAGTGATTCCTCTACTCTTCACACAGAGCTTCCTGCTCACTGCAGAACGATTTCCCTCCATAGAAGCTACTGGTAACTATTTGTTCTCCGCGGGATCAAAAAACTCCCGCTTTGCTGACTGCGCTTGTTTGCTATTCGGAATCATCTGATCTGATCTCATCATCGTCATCATCTATCTGATTTGCGTTGAACAGGATTCAGGTAAAGATAAACCTACTGAAGCGATTGTTACTTATCTAGATAGAAAGGGAAATAATGGTGGACTGTTAATCGACGGCAATTTTTTTATAGGGTCACGCCAACTCACTAGTCACAAATTCAAGTTAGAAGATAAGACAATTAGAGAGATAATAATACTGATATTCAAACTTAGTTTGATAATTGATTATAATAATAATAATAAAAATTGATTTTGGTTTATAATGCATGCGCATGTTGTTTATAATGTTTTTTTAAAAAAAATATTTCTCTTTCTTTCAACTATCTAGCATATTTTGATTAAAATTAAAGAATTTGTCAATTTATGAAATGATTTGTATCTTTCACTTCTTGACTGATTTGTCCATTTGATAGTCTTATTTTTATTTCAGCTATCTATTGGTAGCTTCATTCTTGTATTTATACTGATTCCATATAAAAAAAATAGCATATTGCTGTAATTTTGTCATTTCTATTGACATTAGAATATAAATACAATATTTTTTTTTAACTTAAAAAGGTGATGTATAACTTCACCTATTTTCATAAATGCATCTTTTGAAAAATAATGAATAAATCAAATTATAAATGTTAAAATTTATGCAACCATAAGAATTGTCAAATTCATTCTCCAAAATTCAAATACAATAGTTATAGAAGAAACAAAAATAAATTTAAAAAATTAAAGATAGTCAAATATAAATTTTATTTATAAAATTATACTTCCGAGTAAATGTAAAGTAGAGAAAACCATTACCAACCACATAAAAGTAGATATCCAAGTGACAACAAAGTTGGAATAACCATTATAAGTTGCTTGCAATTCAATTGACTATTTAGATATGAAACAACACCTTAAATTATTATCATTATGTGCAACTATCCAATAATTATGACAATAATCTTAGCATCATCTTCTATAAGGAAGTAACCTTGGAAGCTCAAAGCATTTGAATTCAAAAATAAAAGAAAAACTATGAATAGAACAAGATCTTAGATTGAAATAATCAAAGAGGTGTCTTTGAATTATTCCCAAATCACTTTAGCTTGAAATTGCATACCTTGTATGTTTCCTTGTGCTTTCAATCCATTTCATAGGATTCTTCCTTATGTAATGATTAATTTGTAAAAATGGATTATTCCTTGCGTAATGATTAATATGCAAATTAGTTGTACATGGGAGTTGGTAACTAATTAGGTAATCAATTGACTTCATCGTTTTACATTTTTTTTTTTATGTTCTTTTGCTCAAGTTGTTTCTATATTCGTGAAACTAACATAAGTTAGATTTGTGAGTATAAAATTGACCCTCGCACTTCTAAATTCAATTTTTAAAATTAGGCTCTTGCTTCCCTTTTTCAATTAATGTTATGAGCAACTAAAACATAAAGTATTTCAAATTACACTCTAAGGAGTTGTATAAAAAGATATATCCTAATTCATTAAATGATCATCTAAAATATTTATCTAAAAATTATATAAGACTTGGTATGAGAGTTATGCTACACGTTGCATTGACACTATAAGTATATTGTATAATTTTCTATTGTCTTTGATCTTTGTTGTGTACTATTGACTAAGTAATAGGGGCTTAAAAAAAGAAGAATACCCTAACCTAACAAACTCTTAATGGTGTTTATTAACTCCGCCATACTTTAAATACAAGTCAGAGATTAAGGCGAATAAGCCTTATAGATATCCATATTAGTGAAGTTACAATCCACACGCCAAGTTCAATTATACATATATGTAGAAATTAGTTGTCCAGACTCATAATAAAATATTGAAGCATAAGACAATCATTTTCTATCTTACATTATTTAATCAATAAATTTTTATATATTCACAAATCATTTGATATGTTTGTACAATTTTGTGCCATTCAATCCTTCCTTCCACAATGCTCTTGTGGCTTTTTATGCTATCAATGGGGATGCATTTTGTATGGAGATGTTTAATTATGTATGTGTTCTTATCTCTTTCATATAATTGACTAGTGTTTTTCATCTCTTTTGGATATACTCACTCATTTATACACATGAGTTTGATTCCATCTTTCCTTCTAATGTTAGTGGTAGGGATATGTGTATATGCTTTTCCTTTGCTTGATTTGGTTCTTGATGATTATCTATATGTTATAACCCTATCTTATGGTATGGTATTATAGTGATACATCCAAAGATAATATGGTATGTGAAGAGATTCAATCTCCATTATCTAGTCATAATAATCTTATGTATACTGGTCGTTGTATCAAGTACATTTCATGACAATATTGTTCTTTCACCCTTAGACCCATGTTCTCTTGATGTTGCATTTTATGAAGAGTCAAGTAATAGTGATATGTGTGAGTTACCTTTTTTAGTACATGATGATAATATGCTTTGTGATGCTAGCTCTTTTACATCTTGTATAAATTAAATAGATATTTATAATATTTTTTTACTTTGTTATACTTAAATTATGATAATATGTATGTTAAAATTATGACTCATTACCTTCTCAAATACATACTACCAATGATTTATTATTTTCTACAAAATATTATTCTAACAAGAGCTGTGAGACAGCATGAGTCCCCGCCTTTAGCTAAAAACATGGTAGCAATGTGGTGAAGTGTTGAGAACAATTAAGTAGTATAAATTTACTTTGAGGATGTAAAAAATGTATATTACAAGAAACACAGATATTCATTAACTGTAAGGTCAGTTAAGCAATGTCTAAACGAGGACTTTTTGCAAGCTATTCTCTACTTTGTTCATATTTAATAGGATCTCTGATAGATATTTTTTCCTTGAAGTCACTGCCACAACTCTACACTTTAACTCCTCTTTAGCGTAGAGATATTAATTTCAAGTATAACTGGGATTAGTCATGAAGTTAGAAACATGGGTATAAAAATTGAATAATTTATAAAACATGGAAAACAATTTTTTTTAAATCCACAAAGGAAGCCTCAGACACCAAATCAAAATATTGGCAATGAGTGCCACGTAAAAGCTCGTCTTCACCTGTTCTTTTGACAACCTTAACTACGATATCCCAAATAAAATATTAGATGCATATGATCTATGTTGCTTCAAAAGTTGGGAAGACACTTTCTTTGTTGGAAAAGCAATCCACAGTTGGGACTGCAAAGGGAGCAATAGGGCCTCATCTTACTAACAGGAGGTCCTAATTTTAAGTTTTAATTGGTTAACAGAAAATATCCAAGTACATAATTAATAACACAATCCATTGAGCAACAAGGTTACTGTAGGCATTACATTTGTGTAACATGGCAGACAGTTCCTGAGCAGGCACACTTGATGCCAGGATTTCCTATCTTTGCAGTAGAACTGGCCTGGCCAGAGCATGGATCTGTGAGGTTCCATGTTGTAGATGAACGAATATTCCATCTCTCAGAAAGTGACCTTATTGTAGAAACTGTTAAATTCAAACAACACAACATGGAATAGTCAATTCACAATATGCTACTAAACAAAACAAAATTTTGCATAAAGTGAACTTGCCTTCAACAAGATCTGTGTCTGCTATTACTTGAGTTGCCTGTAACAAACATCCCATGCTATAAAAAATACAGAGAAACCAAACTGATGAAACTGAGACATTAATCTTTGACATGGTGGCGGCAAAATTAAGCTTGGATTTTAGTTCTTCCCAAGATATCAGAACTTGTATGAACTCCCCGGTACTTGAATTATATGGACTGAATACATGAAGGGAATCTAATGCACCCTATTGAGATAAAAAATAATTCAGATTTGTAAGCATGGTCTATCGCATAGTTTGATACTTCAGTTTGTGACAAAATTTGATGGAAAAGTAACTCCAATTCTATCCTCTTTTAAAAATTGACTTCTGAGGAAGAAATTCGGGATGGAGACAGAATACTAGTCCAAATTATAATCTTCTGCTTGTTTTTTTAAGCTTGACCCACTCCATTGACTGAGAAACTTACTCCCATTCTGCTTATATTTTTGGTAATTGGTCTCTAATATTTCTTAATATAAATCTTTTTTCATTCAACAACTTTTTCAAAAAACAGTTTTTTATTGAATTGGTTATGTTTCTGGGACCATGACAAGTTCACATGTCGTGAGGACTGTGCTGCATTATCTGATCAAACACTTGCGCTCATGGCATCTTTTCCATGAAATGGTGGGAATTGGTCTTCTCTTACCGGCAGCTAATTTCGAATTCTGCATTTATCATTTAGTGTGAAGGTTTAATTAATTCTTATATTTTCAGTTCATGTCTTCGTTGTTTAATGGATTGCTGACTATTCAATAATAATTACTATTTAATAAGTTCAATAGATTCATTAATAGTGTATGCCATAAGAATGAAGATTAAGTTCTTGGAGAATTTGCAAGCTGTCCATTAACACTTGTCACTAGGAAATAAAACATTAAGGACTGCGCCTTATTGGCAAAGCAACCAATCAATAATCAATGCATTCTGCAATCGAATATTTGGAGATCATTTCCAAGATAAAGGAAATGCTTTTAACTTAAATACATGTTTAAAATACAAATGACCATGATATGTAGCATTTTATTCATGGGTGTGGGCTTAGATTTGGATCAACAACTTTAGCGAAAAAAAAAATCAACTTTATCAACTTTATCAGTTCTTATTCTACAAGCTTTGTACATGCATAAACTACTATCATTCTAAACTTGACCAAGCTTCTAAGAAGATTTCATTTCAACATTCAAATATGATAAAGCCATATGCAAATGGAAAAGATAGGATAATCATTCAACAGTTAGTGCCACTTCCAAAAAGATATGTAGAAGCAATACTGGCAAAACAATATTTAGATGCAAAGAGTAGACAATATAAAAGTATATTTAATTCTCATTACATTCTACTATTCCATCGAAGGGAAATTTCTCCTAACATCATAGGTGAGGATCAGAAGAGCAAACGAATTTATGGGCTGTAATACGGAAATACAAATGGAAAAAAGCAGTAGCAATGTCACAAAGCTATGCCAAATTTGGTATAAGCTTTAGAAAACCATTAAAATATTTACTTGAATAAGCACAACGAATCAATTTTATATATCTCTTGATGGTGAACAAAATTCAATGAAAATTTTGCCACTCTTTCTATGAAATTTTCTTTCTTTCTTATGATGCTTGACAGTGTATCATCATTAGTTAATGGAGTCGGATTTTCTTTTGGCAGGTACATGTAATAAACTAAGCGTGAGTGGCTATCCAGGTACATGTAATAAACTAAGCGGATTTTCTTTTGGCAGGTACATGTAATAAACTAAGCGTGAGTGGCTATCCAGTCAATTTTACTTGTCATTTTACCTTTTGTACAAGTTTGTGCCTAGATAAAACCCTTTTCTACATATATGAGAACAAAATTAATTTTACTTGTCATTTTACCTTTTGTACAAGTTTGGGCCTAGATAAAACCCTTTTCTACATATATGAGAACAAAATTTACAGAGCTCAACTGCAATTTTTTTTAAAAATAAACATTTATTAAAAGAAAATTGACAGAGCTTAACTGCAAATAAAAACATTAGCTATTTTTTGTCCTAAAAAACCTTTTTTTTTAGAAGTATTTTTTTTTTCCAGCGTTTGCCCTTAGTATGCCTAGTATTTGGCCTGGGTATGTCTGGGACGAAACCACAGTTCCAGATGCACTGGGGGCATGATTTGATAGGGTGATGTGTTGACTAATGATGTGGCCGATTTGGCCACTGCTCTCAAGCTCGATGCCATAAGTTTTTTCGACTGACGCTTTATAAACTTCAAATGCTCATTACATACAACTAAACCATATATTTAATAGGAAAATTCCAAAAACCTCCGAAAAAACAAGAACCCACAAATCTCAAAACTCTAAAGATCTCATTAGTATTAGCTGTTAAAAATTCATCAACAAAACAACAACTTTAAAAATGAAAAACCCTCAAATCTACTTCAAATCAGCTAAATTTTTCAGAAAAGATGAAACTTTATCTTACCGGAAGCAAAAACCCCCCCAAAAATGGTCAAATCCGCAGTCAGAAACTGTTCCGGGATACCAGGCCTGAGAACACGTCCCCATGGAACATAGGCCCCAATTCCATCTTCTGTGCCTCCATGTTAGCCACATCTGAAAATATGGAAACAATGACAGGGTATGTAAATTGTTTGATTCTTGACACTCTGCCCTGCAATTTTCAGAAACACATAACCCTAGACTTTATTTCGCTGCCCCGCCTTCGTGAATCACCCGTTCTCTCCTATGAAAAACTGTGAAAAACTCTGAATGTCACGTGCCCACATACGTGCCAACTAGGAAGGTTCTAGATAGACACCCAAGCATTTAGAAACATTAGAAACCCACAAATATTTTCTTCTACTTGTTTTTATTGGCCAAGCGAAATTTTCTCTGAATTTTTATATGGAAAAAACAAAAAAACTGCCAGCAAAAATATGAAGGGCCAATCAGAAATAAGAAATATTCTGCAAAAATTCCAAAATAAAAATCAGGGAGCTGC
This sequence comes from Cryptomeria japonica, assembly GCF_030272615.1. Lineage (NCBI taxonomy): Eukaryota > Viridiplantae > Streptophyta > Pinopsida > Cupressales > Cupressaceae > Cryptomeria > Cryptomeria japonica. Next base: position 123,974,134 of record NC_081407.1, read on the forward strand.
GGACCATAGGAAATGAAATAAATAATACGCTTGCACAATTTTTTAGAAAGAAAGTATTTCGTTGAGGCAAAAACATTAGTTCCCTGCCATATGGGAAAAACAAGAAAATTGTTAGCAAAAATATGAAGGGCCAATCAGAAAAAAGAAATATTCTGCAAAAATTCCAAAATAAAAATCAGGGAGCTGCGGACCATAGGAAATGAAAGAAATAATACGCTTGCACAATTTTTTAGAAAGAAAGTATTTCGTTGAGGCGAAAACATTAGTTTCCTGCCTATAAGGCAGGGACTAATAAAAGCTAATTACAATTAATAAAATCTTGATTAATAAACAATTTTAAACTTGCTTAATTCATCTCATAGGTTTTTACTATTAATTTATGCTTTGGTTACTCCTGAAAACAATTTGGACTTAGGACTTATCTATGCCTCCTCATACTCCATCTTTTCATCCTTGTCCATTCTATTCACCTAATGTTCAAATTAAAACTTAATGAAACCTAAGGACTGCGCAAAATTTCTGAAGGATTGCACAAAACTATACTCAGTAAAATACAACCATATTTCTTAAAATCCCGAGATGAAAGGGCAAAATTCGGGCAACCCCTAAAAAATTTTGAAGGATCAAAGAAAAATACGTTCTCTGGTTCATCTATTCCACTCTTTCCTTCCCACGCGTTTCAGCAATGAAGTACAGATAATCGTCATCTATAAACAATTGTATCAAACAGAAGAAAATTTTGACTCGTAATGAATCCAAGAAAAACCAAAAAGCAATTGATGCAACCAGGTCAACTTATCGAACCAGTACACGGCAGCAGATGAGTCTCTCGGAGCTCTCTGCGCCTCCTACGTAACGAACAAACTTAAGCTTAGGTGAACTCCCACTGCCCACCTCAAGTTTTAACGACCCAACACTAAAATCCTCTGCAATACCCCAAACCTCCCCACCCACTCCAACAATCTCGCAGATTCTTCTGTTAGGCCCGTTGTCGATTATCCCGACGCTTTTCCAGCCGTCAATCTGACCGTCATAGACCATCAATTCATGCTTCCCATCCTTAAAATCCGACCTGTACAGCAACTCATCATTCACAACAGCATGCGGTCTGTGAGGCCACGCCAGCATATTCGACCGGAGTGCACTCCACATCCCAAAATCCGGCAAGAAAACCATGGTTTCCCGAGACACGCCGCCTCTGGCCTGAACAAACAGCTTTCCGGCCATGGAAACTCCCAGGCAGAACGATATCCCCGTCTCCAGAGAAGCCACCGGAAACCACTTGTTCTCCACAGGGTCGAAGAATTCCGCCTCAGCGGACCTGGGCTGTTTCCCGTCGCCCCCGCCGGCGATATACAGCTTATCGCCGATGACGCCGCTGACGAAATGAGCCCGCGGCGAGAGCATGGGTGGGCCGGAAAACCAGGAGTATGAAACTGGGTCGAAGATGCTCACGGGGTCCAGTGGGTTTTCTCTCCACCCTCCACAGATGACTATTTTGCTGTCGACGACGGCGATTTCTTGCCCGACGGCGTGGCGGTGGCGGTTCTCCGGCACGGGGGGGAGAGAAATCCAGGTCTTGGAGTTCACATCGAATGCGCGGACTGTGTTGGTGTAGCAGTTGTCTCTGGCGAGAGCGCAGATCCAGGTGTCGGCAAGGCGGCGCTGTGAGAGGTGGGTGTAGAAATCGGCGGCGCCGCCACCGGGAGCTCACACCGGACATGGTGTGATGCGATTGGAGGGGTGTTCTGAGAAGGCCCTCGTATGCTATGTCATCTGGGAGGCCTGGTATGATCTGGGAATTTGATGATTCTGGTGATTCTGATTCTTCATTTTCTTCGTTCTCTTGTGCTGGGTGAGACGTACTTTTGTTCGCAGGTGACCCGGACCTGTAACTAACCCGCTGAAGTGACTTCTTCATGGAGCTTCTAATCAGACTCCATTAACATCATGAGCTCTGTCCTGAAAATTTCTTAATTGTAACTGTAGCAATGCACAGCTACTGCTTTGAAACTTCAGGAGTTAGGGAATTCATCTAGATTTTGTGAAATTTTTAACAGAAAATTTTCATTTTAGCAATCACCTCCTCCTAATTTATTAGGGCATTTGCGGCTTCATCCTATCTGTGTTGTGCTCCCCATCATGCAATTGCAGAAAGAGTAAGCTTCTCTATTGCATAACCAGCAGCACGGGAACTTGTATAAGCCAATGTAAAAAAGGGTTAAATTTATCTACTTTCTTCTTCAAAACCCCCAAATTTCCCCATCAATGACCTTCGGCAATTCTGCTGCCCTTTTTGTCCATTATCCCTAATTCACACTTCCCTTCCTTCAAATCTGCCCTAGACAGCAAATTATCCTTCACAAATTCATAGGATCTGTGAGGTCACCCAAGCTTATCAGTCTGCAAGCCAAAATCCGGCAAGAAAACCAGGGTCTGACGCGATTCCTCTAGTCTTCTCACACAGCTTCCTGGTCACTGCAGAACGATTTGCCTCCATAGAAGCTACTGGTAACTATTCGTTCTACGCGGGGTCAAAAAAATCCGGCTTTGCCGACCGCGCTTGTTTGCTGTTCGGAATCATCTGATCTGATCTCATCATCGTCATCATTGAACAGGATTCAGGTAAAGATCAACCTACTTGAGCGATTGTTACCTATCTAGATAGAAAAGGAAATAATAGTGGTCTGGTAATCGACGGCAATTTTTTTGTAGGGTCACGCCGAGACAATTTAAGCGATAATAATACAGTTATCATAGTCAAATAATTGTTTATGTTTTTTTTAATTGATAATGGTCGAAGTCAATAAGATGTACATATCTTATCTCATTTGGGATTTTAAGAGATAATAATACCGTTATCATATTCAAACTTAATTTGATAATTGATTATGTTTTTTTTTATATTGATAATGGGCCGAAGCCGATAAGATGTACATACCCTACTCCTTTGCGATTTGAACTTGTGACCTCTATAATTGATTATATTAATAATAAAAATTCATTATGATTAATAATGCTTAGAAGATAAGACAATTTAAGAGATAATAATAATGTTATCATATGCAAACTTAGTTTGATAATTGATTATAATAATAATAAAAATTGATTATGGTTTATAACACATGTTTATGTTTTTATAATAGTTTTTTTAAAATATTTGTCTTTTTTTCAACTATCTAGCATATTTTAATCAAAACTAAGGAAATTGTCATTTTATGAAATGATTTGTATTTTTCTCCCTTCTTGACTGAGTTGTCCATTTGATAGTCCTATTTTTATTTTACCTATCTATTGGTAGCTTCATTCTTGTATTTACATTGATTCAATATAAAAAAATAATATATTGTTGCAATTTTGTCTTTTTTCTAACTTAAAAAGGCGATGGATAACTTCACTTATTTTAATAATATCAAATTTTCAAAAATATTGAATAAATCAGATTATAAATATTAAAAATTATGCAACCATAAGAATTGTCAAATGCATTTTTCAAAATTCAAATACAATAGTTATAGAAGAAACAAAAAAAAAAAACAAAGATAGTCAAATATAAATTTTATCTATAAAATTATTCTTCCAAGTAAATGTAAAGTAAAAAAAACCATTACCAACCACATAAAAGTAGATATAGATATCCAAGTGAGAGTAAAGTTGGAATAACCATTGTAAGTTGCTTGCAATTCGATTGACTATGTAGATATGAAACAACACCTTAAATTATTACCATTATGTGCAACTATCAAATAATCATGACAATAATCTTAGCATCATCTTCTATAAGGAAGTAACCTTGAAAGCTCTCAACATTTGAATTCAAAAATAAAAGTAAAACCATGAATAGAACAAGATCTTAGATTAAAGAGGCCTCTTTGAATTATTCTTAAATCACTTTCAAGGTGACTTGTGGTTTCAATTCATTTCATAGGATTCTTCCTTGTGTAATGATTAATATGTAAAATGAGATTCTTCCTTGTGTAATGATTAATAGGTAAATTATTTCTATTATGTAATTTTTTTTTCTTCTTTTTAAATGTTATTTTTTTTCTAGTTGTTTCTATATCCGTGAAACTAACCTAACTTAGATTTGTAAGTATAAAATTGACCATCGCACTTCTAAATTCCATTTTTAAAATTAAGCACTTGCTTCCCTTTTTCAATTAATGTTATGAACAACTAAAACATAAAGTATATCAAATTACACTCTAAGGAATTGTATAAAAATATATATATCCTAATTCATTAAATGATCATCTAAAATATTTATCTAAAAATTATCTAAGCCTTGGCATGAGAGCTATGCTACATGTTGCATTGACACTCTAAGTATATTGTATAGTTTTCTAAGTTGTCTTTGATCTTTGTTGTGTACTATTGACATAGTAATAGGGTTTTCACAAAAGAAGAATACCCTAACCTAGCAAACTCTTAAATGGTGTTTATTAACTCCACCATAATTTAAATACAAGTCATAGATTAAGGTGAATAAGCCTTATAGATATCCATATTAGTGAAGTTCTAATCCACACACCAAGTTCAATTATACATATATGTAGAGATTAGTTGTAGACTCAAAAATAATTGAAGGATAAGACAATCATTCTCTATCCTACGGTATTTAATCAATACATTTTTATGTTCTAATATATTCACAAATCATTTGATAACATTTGGCACACCAAGATCTACATTAAACCTATATACTTATTATTCTATTTAAGTTTTGTACATTTGATTTAAATATAACATGATTTTATCTGGGGAACCCAATTTATCTTACACTCCATATAATTTGTCCTTATGGTCTAGTCCTACATTAGGAATTTAGATCTAACGTTCTTGATTGTATATATTTCCTTAAGTTCTAAGTAGAGTTTCGATCCACCCTTTAATTGTGTTGCATTGCTATTCTCTTGACAAGGGATTTGGGTTTCATTTTTTTTAATATCCATTTGATGCCTACTCACCACCCTTACTTTGAGCTTGCTTAATTCATTATTCACAACCGATTTTCATAGACTGCTATCTTTGATTGATATCAATACATATATCATTGGTTTTGATATGTTTGTACAATTTTGTGCCATTCAATCCTTCCTTCCATGATGCTCTTGTGGCTTTTTATGCTATCAATGGGGATGCATTTTGTATGGAGGTGTTTAATTATGTATGTGACTAGTGTTTTTCCTCTCCTTTGGATATACTCACTCATTACACATGAGTTTGATTCCATATTTCCTTCTAATGTTAGTGATATGGATATGTGTATATGATTTTCCTTTTCCTACTTTTCCTATGCATTATTAGGTTCTTGATGATGATCTATATGTTATAAGCCTGTCTTTGGTATGGTATTATAGTGATACATCCAAAATAAATAGGATTCAGATTGCCTTAAGGCATCATCCAAATCCTTATAGGGCAGGGCCCTATCTATTGTATTTATATGTAATGTGTAAAACCATTAAGGGTTGGGCCTAACATGTAAAGGGGTGCATCTCTAGGTCCAACGTGTGGACCTATCTCCAACACACACATTTTGTGGTGTATAGTCTTATGTATTGATCATTTATGATGGGCTGGGCCCAAATGATTGTATTATTAAAAGGACGCATCCCTTCTCCAAACGTGTGGTCCTATATCTTATTTTAGCACATCTCTATGTAGTGTGGGCTCTTGTAACGTGGAAACTATATTGTTTAGGTCCCATGCTTATAGTGGCGTGTGGAACTAATATTATAGTGTTGGCCCCAAGGATGGATTGGGCCGACCCAAGATAGGGCTCACCTCTTGTATATATGCACAAGCATATCACTAGTAGTAAAGGCAATCAAGCAATCCGAACATACAATCAATGTGAAGACCCCGTGCTCTGCAATAAAAGGTTAATGTGAATTCTAATCAAGGAATCAGTGAATTACTTCTATCAGCATTTGCCATACATGCGATCTTGGACAGTGAATACATTGAAGAGGATAGCGAGTTCCTCTTGAAGGTCTACAAACACCATTAGGTCTGCAATCTTCAGTGAAGAACTACAAAGAGCTAGAAGTTGTATGCTGATGATATTCTTATATAAGAAAGAGATAAGTCTGCTATCTTCTGCTGTTACATTGTGCCCTAGCTGGGTTACGACTGTAACTCTAATTCTGCCCTAGGTTGACAGTTATATCAGATAAGTAATCTGATCTTTATTGCCATTGTATTCTACAATTAATAAAAGGATCTAGATCTGATTTGTTGCTGGGTTTTTCCTCCAAGAGGAAGGTTTTCCGAGGGTATGTGTTGTGTCTTGTCTCTTTTATATTCTTGCATTCACATTGTTCTCTACAATTTGGTCACTAAAGTTAACATGGTATCAGAGCCTAGGTTTGCATGTGCAATGATCAGATTTACAGCCTGGACTTCTGTGTGACGGCTAGGGTTTTCAGATGATTACATGCACAGTCAAGGTCCTTCATCTGCATCAATGGATTCCTCATCCTCTTAGCATCTTAGAACCTTCAAATGTGATGAATCTCAATTTATTTCAAGGGAGATAGGTAAGTGAAGTTGTAGGTGAATTGAAGCTACCTTATTTTGATACTTGTTGTCATCCTTATATATTTCTGCTATCATATACCTGCTATCACTTATATATTCAATGTATTCATGGCTAAATAGTGATAGTGTATATATATGGATGTGTATTAACTATTAGGATCCGAGTATAGGTAAATGTCTTCTATCTATATGTCTGAATTTGTGTGTTGAGGGTTTGTAAGGGTTGGTGTTTTGTTTTACTATATCTTGTCTCTAAGGTAACCTAATGTCTACTCTTGAAGATAATGTTTTCAAGTTATGTCTCTCTGAAGAAAGCATTCCTGCATGACCTGAGAAGCCCTACCTCAATCAGATCTTTTCATCGAACTAATTATGAAAGTCTTCCTTTCATCTCTCTCTTTTAAGATGCTATGGGTCCACTTCGTAAGTAAGAATGAATCATCAGGTCTGTGAATTCCTTATTTAGATAGGGTTTTAGAGGGAGTCTTGATATCTTTTAAAATATCATTTCATTCTTGGGTTCTAATCATTATGGTTTAATAGAGGAATTGATAATATATATCTAATGTATATTCCTTATCTATGGCAAAATGTTTATTTATCATGATACTAACCTCGATACACCGGGTGTATCATCCACCCTCTGTGGAGTGCAAGGTGGTAGTGCTCGCCCACCCTCTACGGAGTGCAAGGTGGCGGTTATTTCTCACCCTCTGCAGAGTGCAAGGTGGCAGTTCTTTCCACCCTTTGTGGAGTGCAAGGTGGCAGTTCTTTCCACCCTCTGCGGAGTGCAAGGTGACGGTTATTTCTCACCCTCTGCAGAGTGCAAGGTGGCGGTTATTTCTCACCCTCTGCAAAGTGCAAGGTGGCGGTTATTTCTCACCCTCTGCAGAGTCAGAGTGCAAGGTGAGTTCACCCTCTGTGGTGTGCAAGGTGACAGGTTTTTTTTCTTAGTGAAGAAGCTTATGTATCCTCTGCGATTGTGCATGATTTATGTTGTATATATGTCTGAGTGATTACCCAGCAAGTGTGCATATGGAAAGGTCTCTTTCATCCTCTGTGGATGTGCATGATGAAAGATAATGGTGTTATATGCAGGTCCCCAGGAAAGTGTGAAGTTATGAAGAGTTGGCTTCTTCCTCTGCAGGCATTACAAGGAGAACGTCATGGAAAGATTCATATTGTAATGTAATTGTGTGATCAGATCACGATGTGTATATTGTTTGTACTCTTAGGGTTGGGCCCTAAACCTTGTAAATGTTCTTGCCATGGGTTTGTCCATGTGAATTTGGTTATGTATTTACTTTCCTCCCTAGTTAAGAGGGAGTGTTGGTTTTTTGTGTAACTAGGATAGGAAAATAAATAGGATTCGGATTGCCTTAAGGCATCATTTGAATCCTTATAGGGAAGGACCCTATCTGTTGTATTTATATGTAATGTGTAAAACCATTAAGGGTTGGACCTAACATGTAAAGGGGCGCATCTCTAGGTCCAACGTGTGGACCTATCTCCAGCACACACATTTTGTGGCGTATAGTCTTATGTATTGATCATTTATGATGGGCTGGGCCCAAATGATTGTATTATTAAAAGGACGTATCCCTTCTCCAAACATGTGGTCCTATATCTTATTTTAGCACGTCTCTATGTAGCGTGGGCTCTTGTAATGTGGAAACTATATTGTTTAGGTCCCATGCTTATGGTGGCGTGTGGAACTAATATTATAGTGTTGGCCCCAAGGATGGATTGGGTCGACCCAAGATAGGGCTCACCTCTTGTATATATGCACAAGCATATCACTAGTCGTAAAGGCAATCAAGCAATCCGAACATTAGACAATCAATGTGAAGACCCTGTGCTCTGCAATAAAAGGTCAATGCGAATTCTGATCAAGGAATCAGTGAATTACTTCTATCAGCATTTGCCATACATGCGATCTTGGACAGTGAATACATTGAAGAGGATAGCGAGTTCCTCTTGAAGGTCTACAAACACCATTAGGTCTGCAATCTTCAGTGAAGAACTACGAAGAGCTGGAAGTTGTATGCTGATGATATTCTTATATAAGAAAGAGATAAGTCTGCTATCTTCTGCTGTTACATTGTGCCCTAGCTGGGTTATGACTGTAACTCTAATTCTTCCCTAGGTTGACAGTTATATCAGATAAGTAATCTGATCTTTATTGCCATTGTATTCTACAATTAATAAAAGGATCTAGATCTGATTTGCTGTTGGGTTTTTCCTCCAAGAGGGAGGTTTTTCCATGGTATGTGTTGTGTCTTGTCTCTTTTGTATTCTTGCATTCACATTGTTCTCTGCAATCTGATCACTAAAGTTAACATCAATCTCCATTATCTACTCATAATAATATTATGTATAGTGATCATTGTATCAAGTACATTTCATGATAGTATTGTGCTTTCACCCTTAGATCCATGTTCTCTTGATGTTGCATTTTATGAAGAGTCAAGTAATAGTGATATGTGTGAGTTACCTTTTTTATAATGATAATATGTTTTGTGATGCTAACTCTTTTACATCTTATATAAATTATCATCTTCTACAAAATATTGTTCTTACTAATAAAAACTAATTACATTTGATAAAATCTTAATTAATAAACAATCTGGACTTATCTATGCCTCCTCATATTCCATCTTTTCATCCTTGTCCATTCTATTCACCTAACGTTCATATGGCTGATATTTACTGTAGTCCTATATGGATTATTGTTCAAAGTAAATTTTAATGAAATCCAAAGACCGCGCAAAATTTCTGAAGAATTGCCCAAAACTATACTCAGTAAAATACAACCATGTTTCTTAAAATCCCGAGACGAAAGTGCAAAATTCGGGCAACCCCTCAAAACTTTTAAATGATTAAAGAAAAATGCGTTCTCTGGTTCATCTATTGCACTCTTTCCTTACGACGGGTTTCAGCAATGAATTACAGATAATCGACACATATAAACAATTGTTATATCGAACAATAATGAATCCAAGAAAAACAAAAGCAATTAATGTAGCCAAGTCAATTTATCGAACCAGTACACGGCAGCAGATGAGTCTCTCGGAGCTCTCTGCGCCTCCTACGTAACGAACAAACTTAAGCTTACGTGAACTCCCACTGCCCACCTCAAGTTTTAACAACCCAACACTAAAATCCTCTGCAACACCCCAAACCTCCCCACCCACTCCAACAATCTCGCAGATTCTTCTGTTAGGCCCGTTGTCGATCATCCCGACGCTTTTCCAGCCGTCAATCTGACCGTCATAGACCATCAATTCATGCTTCCCATCCTTAAAATCCGACCTGTACAGCAACTCATCATTCACAACAGCATGCGGTCTGTGAGGCCACGCCAGCATATTCGACCGGAGTGCACTCCACATCCCAAAATCCGGCATGAAAACCATGGTCTCCCGAGGCACGCCGCCTCTAGCCTGAACAAACAGCTTTCCGGCCACGGAAATTCCCAGGCAGAACGATATCCCCGTCTCCAGAGAAGCCACCGGAAACCACTTGTTCTCCACAGAGTCGAAGAATTCCGCCTCGGCGGACCTGGGCTGTTTCCCGTCGCCCCCGCCGGCGACATACAGCTTGTCGCCGATGACGCCGCTGACGAAATGAGCCCGTGGCGAGAGCATGGGCGGGCCGGAAAACCAGGAATACGAAACTGGGTCGAAGATGCTCACGGTGTCCAGTGGGTTTTCTCTCCACCCTCCACAGACGACTATTTTGCCGCCGACGACGGCGATTTCTTGTCCGACGGCGTGGCGGTGGCGGTTATCCGGCATGGGGGGTAGAGAAATCCAGGTCTTGGAGGTTACATCGAATGCGCGGACTGTGTTGGTGTAGCGGTTGTCTCTGGCGAGAGCGCAAATCCAGGTGTCGGCGAGGCTGCGCTGTGAGCGGTGGGTGTAGAAATCGGCGGAGTGGAGGAGGCGCCGCCACTGGGAGCTCACACGGGACATGTTGTGATGAGATTGGAGGGGTGTTCTGAGGAGGCACTCATATGCTATGTCATCTGGGAGGCCTGGTATGATCTGGGAATTTGATAATTCTGATGATTCTTCGTTTTCTTCGTTTTCTTGTGCTGGGTGAGACGTGCATATGTGATTGAGCATGAGAAGCCATTTGTTGTGGTTTAGATCGACGGGTGTGTGGGGCTGAACAAGCGCCATTAGAGAAGTGCCTGGAGATGGAATGGAATGGAATGTAATGTAATGAATAGAATTGCAGTCGTATTGGATTGTATTGTATATATGAGAGGAGGGGAGTTTCGTTCTTGAGGCCTGAGTCAATGGTCGCTCGTGTACTTGACTTGAATGAGTGGATTGTTTTGGACTGACGGCAGGAAATATGAACATGCCGCAGGGAGAGGGAGGGAGGCCCCTTCAGATACGTAACTTGGACAGGTGTTGGGCGGTAACAAATGGAGGAGAAGTCAAATGGGGGCAAGATAAATGCATGTAAGAAATGGTCTGCGTATTAGGAGTCTACAGTTGGTTGATTAGGTGCATGCCAGGGAAGGTTCCATGTGGGTGGGGCTGCTCACGCCGATGCACACGTCAGATTGTGATAAAATATGGACGAAATGATTTTGCTTTTAAGGCGTGTAGAATGGGGATTTATGGACGAGTTGATTTTGGTTTTAATGCTTCTAAAATGGAGATTTAAGGATGAAAGGTTTTTAATGTAATATTATATGTAAAGAGTATTATTGTGCGGAGAGGTAGTCTATATTTCTTTTAGATTCTAGGAATCAGGTAGGAACCCTATAAGTTATAGAGTATAAGATAAACTTTTAAAAATAACTAGTGATGTTGGCACAACACACTCTTTGATATCATGTGGATTGGAGGAGATTAGACCTTGTGACCTTGTGCCTACCAGAAGAAGCTTTTGTGAATCAAGCCATACCCCAACTTGCAATGATGAGTCTATTAATGTAATGTAAGTAATTTGAAAGGTTTCTTTTAGAGTAAATTTTGCTAGTTGCATTCATAGAGAATTTATTAACATTTAAATGAAATAAAATTACTGAAAATAAATGAAAATAGAGAGTATTATAACTAGTTAAGTACAAAAATGTCGAATATAGAGGACGACACAGAGGTTGAAATATGGAGTTCTCAATCAAAGACACCAACATGTTGTACAATAATTCACACATAGTGCTATTGTACTATTCAAACATTGAACACAAAATGCTAAAAAGATCCAACTTTGTGATTCAACTAACATTTGTGCAGTTGAATTCTTTCAAAATATATATTTACACACAAAGTTGCAAAATGTTACAAAAAGTGTCAATTTTGTTTAGTGATAAGTTACATTATTGTGTAACTACCATTCTTTTCGTCGTAGGCATGAACCGTCGATCCCAACATACCTAGGTGGGCGGGTTTATGCTAGGTATGGTCTTGTTTCACTTCCCAACTTGCCCGAACTTTCAGGGCCATACCCTAGTGACACTATCTCTTAAGTGCCATAAGTTCAAAAAACATCAAACTTTGATGGGTTGTTTCTCAGAACTTGTGGCACATACAAACATATTGTTTGAACCTATAGGGTTACATGAGGCCCCCCTACAATTCATAGGGCATCAATTTTTCTATTGATGCAAAAATCATCAAGAAAAGTTACAAGGTAGCCCAAGTTTTGTTCTCTACATTGTGGGGCCTAACTGTTAGCACCAACAAATTTGAGTGGGCAGGTTTATGCCAGGCATGGTCCTATTTCTCTCCCAAGCTCAGCCAAGCATTCTAGGCCATACCCTAGCGGTGCTATCTCTTAAGTGCCCTAAGTTCAAAAAATTGTCAAACTTTGATGAGATGTTTTTTGAAATCTCTGGCATGCACAAATGTACCATTTGAACCTACAAGGTCATGAGAGGCCCCTCTACAATAACCTATTTCATATTTTTAAGATTTAGACCCTTTTTTTTAGGGAAACAATCTTTCTAATGATGCAAAAATTGTCAAATGCATGTAATGAAAGTTGCAAGGTAGCCTAATTTTTGTTCTCTTTATAATGGGGCCTAGTTGTTAGCACCAACAAGTCTAGGCGGGCGGGTTTATACTAGGCATGTCCTATTTTGCTTCCCATCTCACCCAAGCATTCTAGGCCATAGCCTAGTGATGCTATCTCTTAAGTGCCCTAAGTTCAAAAAACTATTGAACATTGACAAGATTTTTCTCGATATTTGTCACACATATGAATGCACCATTTGAACATACTAGGTCATGTGAGGCCCCTCTACAATAACTATCTCATAGTTTCAGGACAACTTGTTTTTTTTGGGAAAATATTTTTGTTGATGCAAAAGTGTCAAATGCATGCCATGAAAAGTTGTAAGGTAGCCTATTCTTTTATCTCTTCATCGTGGGTCCTAACCATCACTACCAATAGGTCTAGGTGGTCGGGTTTATGCAAGACATGGTCCTAGTTTGCTCCACATCTCACACGAACATTTCAAGCCATACCCTAACGACGTTATCTCTTAAGTGCCCTAAGTACAAAAAATGTCAAACTTTGAGGTAGGATGTTTTTTAGAATTTGTGGCACATATGAGCATGTTGTTCAAACCTAGAGGGTCACATGAAGCCCATCTACAATAACCTATCTCATACTTTCAAGACTCAAACCCATTTTCTTAATGCATAAATTTCTCTATTGATGTAAAAAGCATCATATGCATGCAATGAAAAGTTGCAAGGTCTAGCCTAATTTTCGTTCTCTTCGTCATGAGGCCTAACTATCAACGTTAATATGTGTGGGTGAGCACATCTATGCTAGGCATAGTTTTTTGTCTCTCTCCAGCTCACCTAGACATTCCTAATGAACTCATGACAATCCCGATGAAAATGAGGACAACCCTAATAAACTTAGGATAACTTTAATGAATCCAGAGAAATCCTAATGAACTTAGGACAATCTAAATGAACCTAGGACAACCCTAATGAGCCTTGGACAACCCTAATGAACCCATGATAGCCTTAACAAACCTAGGACAACCCTAATGAACTCAGGATAGCCTTATCGAACCTAGGATAGGCTCAATGAATGTAAACATAAGATTTTTAGCTTATGCATATTTTCATCATAATCATCATTATATATACATGTGACATCCGTGAACATACCTGAGTAGGTCATATGCACAAGATTTGTTTGTCTATGCATATTTTACATCATAATCATCATAATTTGAAAACATTCTAGACATATAATCAACATTATAGATACACATGACATCATATCCACCAACAATATATCCTTATGATTGCCCATGTCCTCATGTACTGCAAATACATCATATATCATCAATACAACTACATCAATGTCATCATGTACAAATACATCAATGCATCCTATTACCAAGCTATCCTAGGTACACAACTAATACATGTGCCTTTGATATCCTTGCTTTATAACATAGAGCTCTAATCATTGCTACTCTCGAAGACACCTGCATTACAATATTATAAAAATGTCAATATTAAATAAAGAATACTGACTAAGAGTAATTAAACAATGAAAGTAAAATGAACCCCAATATTGGACGCATTGTCATTGTAACCTCACATCCTACTCCAAGCTTGTGTAGAGAAATGCCTTCATATAAATCAAGACCTACATTTATTAAGAATTGTTAAAAAACATAAGCAATGTGAACAACAAAGTTTTATGATCATTCTTTGAAATGAAATGCAAGATAATAAATCAAAAGGTAGGAGAATATCAAGAAGATACCTTCTTATGAATGAAGGACAAACCTAATGAGCATAGGATTGTTCTAATGAACCTAGGACAATCCAAATCAATTTCTTGATGATCCTAGGATAATCTCAATGAAAATAGGGCAGTCCTAATGAACCTAGGCAACCCTAATGAACTGTTGGATGTCCTAATGAATCTAGGACAACCCTAATGAATGTGACATTTTTCAACATAAACACGACATTCATAACCATCATATTTATCATACCTGTTACATATGGTAGGAGATAGATACACTACTCAAGTGTGATTGAAGTGGCATCTCTTATCCTCGACATATCCAATATTGCTTCATGATTGACATTGTTAATTGTCCATAGTTATTTTGTTCTTGGTTTGGCATGATGCTTCAATAACTTAACATTTGTTGTTATAACAAGGCATGGATATATGAGAATGGTTTTTTGTATCTCGTAGTCTTCAAATGTAGATATGCCATTCTTCCTAATCAAAACATTCACAACCAAGTTCCAACAATAACAAATGAACCTGTAGGATACATGAACCCATCATCATTTTTTATTGGTTGAGTTAGCTTCTGCTTCCCCCATACACATCGTGCCAACCAATAGTTTGATCTCTCTTCATTCCCCTATGTCACAACAACTGCATAAACATGTTCTAGCTATACAAGATCTGAAAGACGATCATTGTCAAGTGAACTTTCTATTTCATCATGTAAAGAGGATTGTGCTTGAGATAAAGGCATTAGATACTATGGAATCCATTTTTCTACCCGCTCACTTGACTCACATTGATCCTAATTACACTGGATACAATTCTAACAAAAACAAGCCAATTGTTACGTCCAAATGGTTCATGTACTTGCATATGAGCTTTAAAACGAATGCATCTTTGAAGATTCTCTCATTGTTTGACAATCCAATTTGTCTCCCACTACTTCCTCATCAACCAACCAAAAGAACCTATGCACTTGTGAATCAACTGCCCCTCCTTGTGATAATGCATGATTACACTAGCCAACAACAAAACATGCATCTTTGAATGTAGCACCACCTGTAATCTTTAGTTGTTCCTTAACTAGAGCTTTCTTGATACATGTAGTTGCTCTCTCATGCTCCCCTTTTCCACACCAAGCTTTAAAAAAAATCCATATATGAGGTACACCCTTCTTTGCATGCATTCTACTCAACCAATAAAACATACGAACATTCTTGAATTGAACTATGCAATTATTTGACAAAATGAGAGTCAACCCAGTGCAATATCTTTTTCTTGCAAGAACTCAAAAAAATACGAAAATAATGTTGCACATACTTTGATGAATGAGACCTATCATCATTGATGTAAAAATGATACTCCCTGATTATCTTCATATCCTCTTCTATACTATCACATGGGCATGTCTATATGTGATGTGCACAAAGATAGCAACCTGAGTAGAATTATAAGATTGAGATTGTACCTCATTTTTGTGGTTGCAATGTGTATTTTTTTACAAAATCGACTGCAAATATAATATACCAATCAGAAAAGAGTCCTTACACATCCTAAATTTCTCATCCAACCATCGAGACCTTTGGCTATGCTTTGTGTGAGATTTTTCCAAGATCAAGAGCTCAATGAAAAGTACAAAATAGAGACAAAATATAAGACAAGAATAAACTGCATTCTCATCAATAGATAGATGATCAAAAGATCAATAGTTGTTGTTGCAATGAATATGAGCCTACATATATAGGCAAGGCAATATGGATATGTGAGCACACAAACATGACATGTGGCTCAATAAGAAACAAGGGTAGGTAAGAAAAAGGTGTGGTAGGTAGGAGAAACAATAAAATATTTCACATGAAGTGGATCATCCACCGAAGGTGGAATTATCACTCCACAATAAGTGGATATGATAGAGTAGTAACAAGATCAACACCATAAAAGGTGGAAATTCTCCTACACACACTATCCCAATGTGGCACAAACACCCAAGTGTCTCATACCCAAACTACTATGAAATGCATTTCCTAAGTAAACTTAAGTAAGGTGTAATAAAATCTAAGATGAATAATTATTTACACCAACACCCCCCCTTAAGTGCAACTTAGGGGAATGCACTTAAGTCTACAATGCAACTAAGCAATGCAAGATGGGTCTCGACTATGAGGCCATGTTAGGTACCCATGTACAAATGCAAATGCAAATCAAACCAATGCAATGAAATCTATCACAAAGCAGGGAAAGAGAGAAAAATCCAATGAGAAAAAAACCTCCCCCAAAAGAGAGATGAAAGCTATACAAGAGAACTCTCATAGAAGCAAGCTCGAGAATGAATGAAGAAATTGCTCCATGAACGTCGAACAAAGTTCCTCCCCTTAGGAAGAAAAAAAACCAAAGGTGTATCCATGAAGTCTCCCCAATCATGAAGGGAAGATGTATGAAAAAAACTCATGATGAAAGGAATCTCTGAAAACTGCTCAAGTGTCCCCATGTCGATGTTGAAAGATACCCCCTCCAAAGGTGGTAAACTGCTCCACACTGCTGAAAAAGGCACTCCAAGATCTAGTGGAGAAGAATGTAGAACAATATCCAAAGACTCACATGTCTCCTCAAAGGATAGAGAGACCTCCTCCAACTGTTGTACATAAGTATCCACAATCATGTCAACCTCGAAAGAATGATCATGTAGAGAATGAACAAGAGGGTCAGAGTGTGCCCTCGCAACAATCGAAGAAAGATCATCTTCGTCAAAGAGAAGATGAATATCATCAATAATGTCTCCCAAATCTGCAATGTAGGATTCCACAAACAAACCTGCAATGTCTGTCAAGTAATCATCCCATGAAACTGAAGCTGGAAGACATGAAATATCCTGCTGCACTGAATCACATGAAGGCAAAATTGTTGCACTATCTGCATCATCAGGTGCAATAGGTGATGTGATATCAATAGGAGGACATGAAGTACAAGGCTTAAGAATGGGGTCACATGTGAGAATCCCCAAATTCAAGTACCCATAGTTCTCCTCAAAATCTGAACCATCAGAAGAAGTGTGATCATCATGTGTAGAATAATCATATGTGAAATCATCATTAGCAACAAAATCTGAAAAGGAGTATAACCGAGATGCATGATCAACCACCCCAATCACAATGATAGCTCTAGTCTCCAAGTCTTTAATGAAAACTGACTCAGGTGTGAACTCCACAATTCTCTTAGTTGCACCATGTGTGATTTGATAGATGGAAAGGAGATTGTTTGTCAAATGGGGTACACAAAACACACCATTCAAAGAGTTATCTCCAATGGCAATAGATCATTTCCCAATCACATCCACATATGTATGATTGCCCATCAAAATCTGCTGCATGGTGCAAGGCTCAAATGAAGAGAACATAGACTGCGAAGATGCCATATGATGAGAAGCCCTTTGAATCTAGAAGCCATCTCCCTGAATCATGACATGTAGTAGCACAAAGAGCTTTTCCTTTTCTTGTCCCAAAAGAGTGAGTCTTCCCACTTGTAGAAGACATGAATGCTTGCCCTTTCCCTTTTGAATGTGAGGAAGTGGAAGTTGATGAATCATCCTTCTTGTAGACATTAGGCAAATCAATGTTATGTTTTTTGAGGATATGTGTGAGCTCATCAATCTTCTTAGAATGGCAACGACACTCCTCATGACCAACCTTTTTACAATAGGCACAAGTAGGTCTCTCCCTCTTTGGTGAATAGTCCTTCTTGGAAGAGGATGAATCTCCTTGTTGTGGAGAAGGTGGTGCTTTGTCCTTAGGATTTGATTGCCATTTCTTCTTGTTTGAGTTGTCCTTTCCTTGATTTCCTTTGTTCCCTTGATTTGCCACTAATGCTTGAGACTTAGAAGCCTTAAGAATGACCATGCTTATCAACTTAGTTTGTTCCATCATCAAAATTTCGGTGAAAACATCAAATGTAGGCATTGTGTAGCTTGAACCCATTGTCATCCTATGGGTTTGGAAACTAGAAACAAATGTTGCATATTCTTGTGGAAGCTTTCCCATCAAATTGAAGATCAATTGAGTATCCTTCTTATCAATGCCACAATCCTTGAGTTGTGCCCTCAACTCTTTTGCCTTAGTGACATAATCTTGTATAGTATCAAAGTTCGTGGGATCTAACATGGTGAGATCACTATCAATCTGATATCCCCTAATCTCATCAACTTGACCATACAAGTCTTGAAAGTTTTGCCAAGCATCCTTGATTAGAGTACATTTCTCAATATGAAAAATGAGATCCTTTGATACATACTTTCTTAAGGTACCAATTGCCATGATATTTTTAGTGAGCCAATCCAAGTGAGCAACAGGATCAGCCTTAGGATCAGTGGGAGCAACAATAGTTCCATTAGTATAATGAGTTAGTCCTTTTTCCATAAGTTTACTCCATGCATCAATTTTCCGTGTAGCATAATTATGAGGAGTTAGAGAGGAAACTTAGGAGAACCCATAGCAAAAAAAAGGAAGGAACACAAGAGCACAAAAGCACAAGAGACACCCCCCCCCCAAAAAAAAAGAGATGATTTTGGCACTTTATATGTAGTGCGTGTACAATAGGCCACTTGCAAACAATGGCAAGATGGAATTCTGATTTTGTTTTACAACTGCCCCAATAGGCTGACAACTACAATGCAAAAGACCGACAAGATAGATCTATGCAATACAAGTGCCAAATTGGCCAAAAAAGACCATATGCTGAAAGTACAATTTCTACCCAAAATTGTCGCAAACTGGTAGCATATAATGAGAGTAGACAAAAAATTATGCACTTTCAAAAAAGATGGCACCTGAAAAGGAGTTCATATTAGCCCAAACATAGTCCTGGAAGTTGCAGAAACGAGGATTGGATAGGTACAGTCACCAAAAAATGAGATTTCTGAAAAATCTATCCATCAAAATCAGAAAATAATGCCACCATGAGAAAGTACATGAAATTATAGCCCATTTCAAAAAACATTGCACCAAAAAAGGAGCAAAAATGAGCAAGATATGGCCATTTGAAGTTGAACTGCAAAATCAAAAAGCTCAACGGAGGGGGCCTGTCAATTTCAAAAAAATGATGACGTCAGCAAACTGTGAGCCTAAATTTGACGGCTGTCTAGCCGTTGCAAAAAATTCGCCTCCCCTACTGACTGGGTGTCCATACTGTACGAACAGATGATGTGGCAAAAAATGATTCGTCCGTACGGATGATGTGTTAGTATGAAATCCGATGTGGATGTTGGCGTGACATGTATGGATAGGTCTGATGCATCTGCTGATGTGGCACACGGGTGACAAAGACCGGGTGAGTTGGCTGCCATGTGGTAGGGTCGACGTGGCACAATCGGCGTGGAAGGGTCGTCGGTGACGTGACTGTGAGTGGCCGATGAGGAGGTTACCGGCGGCAACGGGAGTGCCCGGCGAGGAAGCGGCGCTGGAGCCGGTGGCCGACAGTGTTCTGCTGGTCGGCAACGGGGTTGTCGAGGCCGGAGCATCGGTGTCAGCGTCAGCGGGAGGACCGATGGGCCTGCACGACGGTACAGGCGAGACAACACGATGCAGTCGACGAGGGTCATCGGACGAACTAGAGGATGCAATGCTAACAACGGAGGGGCCCGACAAGGTTCTGGTGGAGATTGCGACAAACGGGTGGTGCCGGTAGTCGCAGTGGTCAGGGAAGTACAAACCGCCGGGATGCCTACAGACCTGAAAGCATCAGAGTACGGAGTAGGGTGGGGGGGTGATCACGGGACACCCCCAATACAAAATTTTCGATTTGATTTTTTTATTATTTTTTTTTTCAAAAAAATCTTTTCCAATTTTTATTTTTCTGTAGAAAAAAATTTAAAAAAAAATTGGAAATCCATACCGTATTGCCCAAATTGGGTAAATTTTTTCCTCCAAGCCCGAAATTTGACTTTCACCCAATACAAGCGAATTTATACTCAAAATTCATGGAAACAACCACCTGGAAGCAATGGCGAGGTCAGATTTGGTCTAGGATGCCTCCAAAAGATGCTGCTCCTCAGATCTGCTTCTTGACATCGCAATAATGCCTCTCAAGGACGAATCAATGACGCTCCAATGGCTTTGATACCATGTGATATTTTTCCAAGATCAAGAGCTCAATGAAAAGTACAAAATAGAGACAAAATATAGGACAAGAATAAACTGTATTCTCATCAATAGATAGATGATCAAAAGATCAATAGTTGTTGTTACAATGAATATGAGTCTGTATATATAGGCAAGGCAATATGGATATGTGATCACACAAACATGACATGTGGCTCAATAAGAAACAAGGGCAGGTAGGAAATAGGTGTGGTAGGTAGGAGAAATGATAAAATATTCCACATGAGGTGGATCACCCACCGAAGGTGGAATTATCACTCTCCAATAAGTGGATATGATAGAGTAGTAACAAGATCAACACCATAAAAGGTGGAAATTATTTTACACACACTATCCCAATGTGGCACAAACACCCAAGTGTCTCATACCCAAACTACTATGAAATACATTTCCTAAGTAGACTTAAGTAAGGTGTAATAATATCCAAGATGAATAATTATTTACACCAACACTTTGCATACTTGTAGAATTTTTATTTTTTTAAATTGATATAAAATCAACAACACTGATTTATCTTGTTACCAACTCATATCAAAAACCTTCAGCTCTACTTTTCAAATTGTATTTCACTATCTCGTACCTCACTTAAATTTCAACCATTTGTTTTCCAAATTCACATCTGTTGCCCTCATGAAAACATGATACAAACTTTGAAAACCACCATATTGTAAATATTTCTCATTTAATCAATCATTTATATAAAAAAATAACCATCATCTCTAACACATAAAAATAAATCTAACAAGTCCTTGGATGACTTAGGGATTTGTATTGCATCACACTCATGCAACATTTCATCAGTATGCAAAGTAGAATGAATATAGCATAATAGATCACGATAACATTCAAAACTCTACATGGTATTTACAACAACATGTATTACAAATTAAGAGGTACATAATAATATGGCTTACACTTGATTCAAAAGCACTTTGTGAGATTTGCAAAGTTGGGTGTTTTTCACAAAACTGTTTGGCTACATTCCAAGAAATGTTTAGGATGTGGTATGAGGTCTTGCTTACTGATTCTCAATTTTAATACATCCTTCACATTGGGTGATACTCTCAAATTAGAGTGCCAAAATTATTGAATTTTATCCTTTACATTATTAGTTAGCTTCTTGTTAACACGTGGAAGCCTCCCACTAAAATCCCATGTATCATTTTGAAGAGGACTATCTAGTCTTGTTCTTCTTTCAAGTCCTCTAAACAATGTTTTATGATTTAGGTTCAAATCAAAACAAATTTTCCTCAATAAAGGAGCCTTCCTCAAATGATGGATTACTAGTGAGGTTGTGATTACTCTATGGGCAACTCTCTTATCTCTTTCTTGTTGATTAGGTTGAAAGCATCAAAATACCGAGAAGGGGGGGGGAGAGGGGGGTGAATCAGTATTCCCACTTATTTAAAACAATAAACTTTTTACCAATTTAAGTTGTCCTAAAAAATATCAAACAAACTTGACTGAAGTAAAACAGTTAATGCAGAATAAACAAGAACACAACCACAAGATAAACATTAGAATTTGTACGTGAAAAACCCAAACGGGAAAAACCACAAAGAGTGTTAACTCTTAGGAAAATATAACTATTTATAGTTGTGTTTATGAATAGATGGTTCACTATTGGACTGCTAACTGCAAATACAAAAAGAAACAACTAATTGTTGAAATGCTCACTGCAACTGAAAAAGTTGAATTGAGAAGGTTTGCATCTCCAAATGCATAAGATCAGTTCTAAGTTTAAGCTCAAATTACAAATCTTCGATTTTACAGAAGATACGATTAGAGATCTTTGCACCACTGTTCTACATCAGGTCCGATAAAGGACTACTGCACTATATAGACACTGATTACCTTCGTTGTCTGCAACTCTCATATACTTTGCTTCTTTCGCTACCAACTATCTTCCGCACATCACACACACTCTCTCTCTGTTGATCAATGTCTCTTTCACCACTCATGTATACACACACACACATATGTATATATATATATATATATATATATATATATATATATATATATATATATATATATATATATATATATACATACACACACACACACACACACACACATATATATATATATATATATATATATATATATACATACATATACATATATATGTGTGTGTGTGTGTATGTATGTACACACACACACACACACACACATATATTTGTGTGTGTGTGTGTGCACACACACCTTGTTGATCCCGGTATCAGTTATGTATCCTAGAGTTTGCATTTTTTTATGGCTATCAGAAGTATCTTTTCGAGTTTTGTGATTGTAGTTTCCTTGGTATGTGTGGAATCTACATTTTGGAGATATTGGGTTTAATCTTGTGACAATAGGTTTGTTCTCTTGGGTTCAGATGACCCTTGCCCTTTTTTCGGTTATCTCGGTATATGCATTGGTAATCAAAAGTATGTAAAGGAATTGTGTAGAAGTATTGTGGAGGCTGACATGAGTTTATTGATAACGTTTTGGGCTTGGTCGACACACTTATTTATACACACACACATGTATATATATATCAGCCTCCACAATACTTCTACACAATTCCTTTAAATACATCTGATTACCAATGCATATATCAAGATTACTGAAAAAAGGGCAAGGGTCATCCGAACCCAAGAGAACAAACCTATTGTCACAAGATTAAGCCCAATATCTCCAAAATGTAGACTCCACACATACCAAGGAAGTTGCAATCACAAAACTCGAAGAGATACTTCTGATAGCCATAAAAAATGCAAACTCTAGGATACATAACTGATACCGGGATCAACAAGAATTCTTAACATTGGAATACCGGGGTCAATGAGAACTCAATGGGACCTCAAAATGTCATCATCCAAAGTTGTCCATGTTGCATAATAACTTCTAACCAAAAAACACAACAATTGATCTGCACATACATACTGACCGCATACAATCCTTCCATAACTATATCCATATAACATCCATAACATCTATGATGTCCAGACTGATATTTGAGCCTGCATACATCGTCCGGTATAGAACTGAATGACTAGTTTGACATCAATGACAACATTATTCACACAAGTCTAACATTTCCTTACTAGTCTTTCCAATAGAATTCAGAGCATTGAAAATATTTTTGACAATAATAGCATTTTTTCTCCATTTTTTTGTCCACGCGAATCTTCAATTAGTCTAGAAAAGATCTTATTTTGTATTTATTTAGCAATTGTACAAAAAATTGGCATTATTTGTTCAATGTCTTATTGCTAAAGTGTTCATTGAATTTTTTTGTAGTCCACAATTGAATGAGTAAAGTTGACCTTTTTCCTTCAAGATTTTCAATTATGTTCTCATAAATTTCATGTAACCATTTTGGGGTTCTTGAATGTGTTGGATTTTGAATTTCTCTTTCTTCCACACAAGGATCTTCTCTTCTCATGTAATTTGGCGATACATGATGTTGAACATTTTCATTTCCAATGTTATCAACATTTTCGTTTTCATTCTCAACATTTTAATTTTCAATATTAATTTCATCATTTTCATTTTCAATTTCAATATCATTCTCCACATTTTCAAACTCACTTTCATCTTTACTTGAAATAACATTTACGAGTAAAGAAGAAGCTTGAGCACCTTGATGAGTATTTGATATACCTTGTCTTTTCTTCCTATGTCTTTCTCTATATTTTTCTCTATAAGCTTTAATTTCTTTCATTGTATGTTTTCTCCTATGTTTTCATTTACGATGACTATTGCCCCCCATTATACTTGCAAAAAGATTCAAAAAATAATTGATAGCTTGAATTTGTGAAAACAAGTAGTACAAAAGCTAAATTTTCTTTGATATAGACAAAGATCACAAGCATTAGGATATCAAAAATAATGTAGGGACCATTAGAATTCTCAAAATGGTTGATTTGTCGCTTTTTGTAGGTTCCAACAAATGGATATCTGTTCTGAATTAAATTCGATGCCAAAGCCAATACAAAGGGTGCCAAAGGTTTTGTGCCCCCAAAAAAGGAAGTCACATATATCCGTTACAACAAATATTTGTTACAAATAGATATCTATTACTTGACGTTATTAATATTTTGTATTGGCAATATATAGTCACATAAGTATCTATTTCTTGATAACCATGTTGATTCTACTCACACCCCTTATCAATCTTACATTTTCATCATTTTCTCTTCTTCCCACTCATGCTAAGTTCTGATTTTTCAGGATGAGGGTGCCCAACACCCTGGTCCTCCTAATTAGGCCCCATTTTTGGGCCCTACAACAATCATTTCATTTGAGCGGGAAACTAGATCCCATGTCGGCATACTCCAAAAATTTAATTTGTTTTCAGGTAGTCAAGTATAAAAGGAGGTCTACCCCTCTCATTTGAAATCCTAACCTAGTAATCAAAATCAAGATCTCAATTACACTTTGGTGAAATTCAATTCAAGTGTACAAGAAATCAATCATTCATCAAGCATTGAAGCAGAAGTGAAGTCAAGTTCAAGTATTGAAGATGGTATCTATGATCATTTTTTTATGAAGACGTTCTACATGAAACCCTAAAACCTTTGTGTGAAGGTCAAACAAAACTTTATTAAGGTATAAATTGTTGTTTCAAGCATTTCAGTCTTTCCCTCAAAAGGAAAGTATATTTTTATTAAATTCTTTCATTAAATTTATCAATTCAATTTCATGGTTTTAATTCCAAAATTGGGGTTTGACCTAAGGCAAACCCCTATTCCCACCATCTTTCCCTCATATATTAAAAAGGTCACACAATCTTATCCAAAAGCAGCTCAAATATTATTATGGATTGTGGAAATATGACAATTTTAATCAATACCCTTCATGGGAGGGAAATATGTTTCAAATTGATGAAAAAAAGGTCACACAATCATATCCAGAAGCGGCTCAGATATTATTATGGATTATGGAAATTTGATAATTTTAATCTTTCCCTCTCTTTCTGTGTGTAGGAAACATGTGCAAGAGTTGTACTCAATAATTCAGACATATTTGATAGTGATGAACAAGTTTAACTTTTGACAACAGAAAATTCGAAGGACCAGGGTGGATTTGTGCTAGGTCTAGTCCCAAAAAATCAAGCTGAACTTCTAGGAATAGGTTCTAAACATCTTCTTTTGCCCAAATCTCGGTTTGTGGATCTATGGGATATCTATAATAGCTTGTTTGCGATGATTTACTTCAATTATTCATTATTTTACTCTTATTTCACAACTACATTCTAAATTCAACTTAGGAAAGAGAATAATCAATTCCAATCAGTGAATACAATCAAAATCTCGACCCTTTTCTTATTTGGATTGAAGCTAAATCTATTGGGTTCACTCCTCTTTCCAATTGTTTTGGTTAGTTTAGATATTTAATCTAGTTTTACTATCTCAATTGGTGAAACCCTAATTATACACTAATAATACATATAGACTAGAGAGAGAGAAAGAGGGGTCTAGGGTGGGAGGAATAGAGAGAGGAAGAGACCTTAGAGAGGGAGGGATAGAGAGAGGGAGAGACCAGAGAGAGGGGGGAGGAGGTTTAGAGATAAAGAGAGATATTTATAATATTGAATGCTATATTAAGCATATACATGATTTTTAATATATATTACATATTAATATTGTTTGTTATATATGATATTATATGATATTATACTATATTATATATTATAGACTAACAAATTAATTATCAAAATATTTAGTTGACATAACAAATTAGTTATAAAAAAGTTATAAGCAATAAATTGAATGGATATCCATTGGAATTGGATATCTATTTTTCCTAACAAAAACTATAGCCATGGGATTTCCCTTGGGATTGCTTTGAGATTTAGCTTGGGGGTGTCAAACCTAAAAGGTCAATACCAGAAACGTGTTTAGAAGTTTTCCTTGGTTTTTTCAAACTTCGCCCATGTGGCTGACCACTTTTTTTTAATCTGAATTTGATGAAACAAAAAGGGTTTATTAAGAAAATTGTTAGCTTTCTACCAATATCAATTTTGCCTCATTTTGAATTTAATAAATAGTTATTATTGATTTTTTACATACATTATGACCAAAGTCTTGATTGATAGGCTGATTGAAAAAACATCTATAAATCCCAAATAGTTACAGATTTTTTGAATTTGAAAAATGCTACACATTTTATGCTTCCCCTACTATAAGATAAAAATAATTGAATTTCATGAAGTTTTGACCAAGTTATGGTGCATAAACATACAAGATTTTTTATTTGAAAAATAAATAAAAAGAAAACATAATTAATTATTTACTTGCCAAACAATTACAAAAAAATGTGGCACATTTGAGCATGTGTCCTCTACTTATATTGAAAGTTTCATAAAAAAAAATTATGTTTTTCTTGTACTTAGGTTTCATAGACATGCATTTGTTTTTGTTTTTTCCTAAAATTTTAGTACGTTTGCATTAAAATTTATTTTTTAATAAATAGATATAGTTTTTTCCAAAAAACAACTAGTAGCTTAGAAACTAGATTCAATTTTCTACAAATTTTGTTCTTACATATTTTTCAAATTATGTTAATAACCTATTCAAAATTTTCATGTCGAGTTGCCTAACTCTATTTTTTAAAATTTTCATCGCCGCTTAAGGGCCTAGTTTGGACCCCCATGATCCTGCACACACCCTTTACTTAAAGAATCAAAATCCACCAAACCACATACATCTGAATGAAAAATCTCTAATGACTTCTTTGCCTTAATAGATTTAGTTTTTTCAAAAAATAACTAGTAGTTTAGAAACTAGATTCAATTTTCTACAAATTATGTTCTTACATATTTTTCAAATTATGTTAATAACCTATCAAATTTTTATGTCAAGTTGCTTACCTCTGTTTTTATGAATTTCCATCATCACTTAAGGGTCTAAATTTGGACCCCCATGATCTTGCACACACCCTTTGCTTAAAGAATCAACATCCACCAAACCACATACATTTGAGTGAACAATCTCTAATGGTCTCTTTGCCTTACACGTTCTTATATGAAATGATCTATTCTATTTACCAAACACACAATGCTTACATAAAACATTTTCACCAATAGAATAATAAAAAATACCATCAACCAACTTTTATTTAAAAATAATATTAAGACCTTTTTTACTAATGAGACCTAATACATGGTTCCACAACATACATGCATTTTCAGTGCTAGTTACGTTGGTCGAGTTCCAAAAGTAGAGGCATTTAGCATAACCAAAATTCCTATCTGAAATCCTTTAACTATCACCAAAATCCAACAACCAAACTTGTCAAATTTCACATGCATTCTAGAATCATTAAACTTGGATATTGAAAGTAAATTTCTCACAAGTCTTAGACTATGCAAAAAATTATTGAGAGTTTAATCCTCCCATCACTAAAACACAACTTTACCTTTGAAGAAAGGTACTTTATGATATACCTTCAAAGAAAGTGTTTTTAACTTTTCACCTACATCTAAGTTTGAAAATGTGATGTTCCAAGTTTGTGACTCGTTATTGTGGGATCGCCCCCTCTTATATAAATTGTAGACACCAACCACTAGAGACACCAATCCCCAAAACTAAGCACGAACCCCTCAAGAAACACCAATCTTTTCTAAATCAAAAGGCACCAATCTCTCCAATATCTACTAAAAAATTGTACTTATGCCTAGTCCACAAATGATGTAACATTTGCTCCAAATTTTGCCTTATGTCGTTACAAAGTCTGCTCGAATAATGTGCTCCATATTTTCTTCAAGGCTTTTTACTATACCATCTACTCCAAATTAGGTATAATGATTGCCCCAAAATTGTAACAAGGTCTACTCCAAACCTGACATAGAAGACTATACAAGGTCTTCTCTAAATAACTGTTCCAAGTAATAAATTTTTCTCCAAAACACCTTATATATCTAATAAAACTTGCCTTAGTATGCTAATATAGATTCCCTCAAATTCTGCTCCAAATTTGCTATGAGGTTTTCTCCAAAATCTCAATTAAGTGTTCTCCAAACTTGGAATATAAATTACCTCATAGATCTATTCTAAAACTGATATGATATTACAATTGTGTTGCTTACATATTTAATCTCCACCTTGCTTTCCTTTTATACCTCTCAAATCTGCTCCACATTTGAAAATAGATCAACTTTAATTCAAGTTATTCTCATTGTATTCACATTATCTTTATCGCTTCCCATAAATGATCTCTACAATGTCATTGCTACTCTTCTAAATCTATTCTGCATGAGAATGATATTTTATTTTATTGCTCACTCTTCTAACTCACATTCATGTCTATTTTACACCCACTCGTATACCTCTTCATAAGGGAGGCGTCTATTCCAAAGAGGTTAACCTCTTTCATAAACAATTAAATTTCTTTTAATTCTCCAAAGATGGTGATAGCATTATAGGAGTCGACCTTCAAACAAAATTCAATTATTTTCAATTTTAAACCACCAACTAAGGCACCACATAAGGAAGAGTCAACCTTATCAAGCAATATATTGATCACCGCTTCTTGATAATACATTATCTTTAATTACTACCTTGTTTACTTTAATAATTGCCTTGTAATGGATCACTGCTCCTTTGATTATGACAAATGTTTCTTCTTATAAAATAAATCACTCTATGCATTTTATCATTGCCTTTTCATAAGATATGGACAACAAGACTAAA
This sequence comes from Cryptomeria japonica, assembly GCF_030272615.1. Classification (NCBI taxonomy): domain Eukaryota; kingdom Viridiplantae; phylum Streptophyta; class Pinopsida; order Cupressales; family Cupressaceae; genus Cryptomeria; species Cryptomeria japonica. Next base: position 124,003,247 of record NC_081407.1, read on the forward strand.
GCAACAAGTCAGATCCATTCACGAATATGTCTTTTACAAGTTGAGCACCTCTTGCATAATTTGCCATAATGATTTCTTCGACAACAACAAACTAATTTCTTCTTGACATCAATGATAACATATCTTGCTTTGACATCAATAACAACACAATATTTCCAACAAATCCATGGGTAAGATATAACAAGTTTATCAAAATCACATTAGAATCCTTCATACATGATTGGACATAAATCAAAGATAAAAGTTGAGTACAATCCATAATAAAAGATCTAACAATAAAATGCTAGGGAGGGTGGCTCTAGATCCTAATCTATGCCAATCATACTTAGAATAAAAGATACAAACAATTCAAAATAAAATACACCTATTTATATAAAGAAAAACACACACCCTACACTATATATAGACTTTTGAAGTGTAAATAAGAAATAATGAATAAATGTATTGTATATACATAAAATACACACAAAAAATAAAATAATACCAAGACTTTTAAAATAATACTAGAGACTTGTCACCCTTACAATCCTGGATTGGCTTTAATGTAACCATGTGAAAGGTGCATTCCAAAGTTGGAATGAAACATGGTGAGATGATTCGGGGATTTCATAATCTTTAAAGAAGAGGTTGACCTTAATTATTAGCCTCAGAAGAGGCTTTTTTAAAAGATTTTGTGCTCACATGTTAGGTTCTAAGCCTCTCATCTAAAGTGTATATTTCACAATAAAGTCAATGGCCCCATTCACATGACATATGGTGAAATAATTCGTTGGAATAGGAAACAAAAACATAATAAAAAAATGTTATTGTAGGAAAAAACATAATAACAAAATGTTATTGTAGAAAAAAAACATGGAAGAAGTCAATCACATGGAAGAAGTCGTATCCTTAGGCGGAGGTGAAGGAGAGTGTAAGAAATAAGCTCCCCGGAATCAAGGAAAAAATTAAATGATGAATATAAAAAATAAAATATATGACGCAAACATCACACGGTTTGTGTGAGCGCTACCCGCGGTTGGACGTTATTGTTGGTTGAACAGACTTAACCAATAAAAGAGACATTTTTAAGGCTAAATTAATTGAAAGATACATTTTTTAGGCTAAATTAATTGAAAGAGTTCAAATTGTGATAGGAGAGCACTAGGACTTTTTGGATAAAAGACAATTTGGGTTTTTTAATATTTTTAAGGATCAGAAATTGTTGAAAGGTATTTGTAAACTAGCAATTGTATTTTGGTGTGTAATGGGTTGGTCGAAGAGGTGTGGAAGGACAATTAGGAAAAAAATTGGTCTATTTGTGGCATACATTTGTGCAATATATGAATTCAATTGGTAGACCATTTAGAAAATGATGTTTGTGCGATAAAGCTTTGAATGGAGAAGTGATAGTTTGAAATCAACTATGCATTATTTTACAGGAATCAAAATACAATTGAAACAAAACGAGCGAGGAAAATAATCAAACTCCATTACCAATTGGCTCGTGTTATGTTTGTGATAGAGAGAGATGGGTAAAGAGGGAGAGAATGAGAGTAGGATAGACAAAACAATAAAGATAGAGGTAGGAAGTGATATATATAGAGAGGTAGAGATAAAAGGGTAGAGAGAGAGAGAGAGAGAGAGAGAGAGAGAGAGAGAGAGAGAGAGAGAGATAACAAGTTAGAGATATAGGGAATGATGGAAGAATAAATATGGAGAGACTGAGATAAAAAGACAAAGAAATATAGATATAGAGATCTAGGAAGATGAAGATAGATATAGAGAGGGAGACATGTCTAGAGATAAAGAGGGATAGAAGAAGATAGAGGTAGAGATGGAGAAAGAGTGAGAGAGAAAGAGGAAGACAAATAGATAGATTGAAATATAGAGGAAGAAGGAGATATAGAGATATATAGATGGTGAGATTGAGTGGTAGAGTAAAATCTTAATAATATTATTATCGTAAAATAGGTTAAATATAATATAAACATAAACAAATAATGCTTATTTATTGTATAAATTATTAAATTAATATATGAATATATATAATTTAATATATTATTTATTATATATATTCATATTATATATCATATCATGTAAAATATAAATAATATTCAATTATACATTATTAATAATTTTTATAATAGAATATTATACAATATAAAACTAATTATATAATACACAAAATAGATTATTTATATATCATACAATTTGACATATATATATATATATATATATATATATATATATATATATATATATATATATATATATATATATATATTATAATATCTAATATAAATATATAAATAACTTATATATGTTATATTACTATATTGTTTATATATTTAATTAATTGTAAAATACATGCTTTCTCAAATGGAGTGTTGCCAAAATTAGGAATATCGATAATTTTAGTTGCTAGCAATAGAATGCAAATCATTGCTCTAATTAAAATGATTGGACAACACGCCAACCATCTATTCATTCATTGCATATAATGAACGAAATAGAGTGAAAAGCTTTTACATATGATAGATAATTTTTTTTTTGGGTAGGTAATAGGCCGAAGCCGCAATATTTTGAATTATCATCATTATTATTATTATTACGTTTGATTAGATTGACCCTAGACCTTCCCCATTTTTATGGAAGGCCAAGAGTCACAACTTAGAATTCCACTTTAGATGTCCCTATTGGGAATTGAACTTGGGTCTCCACAGTGAGAACCCAGTGTTTTAACCAGTTAAGCTCAACCCCTTGGACACATATGATAGATAATTAATAATATCATTAACATTCTTTTGATTGAGTGTTGCTTTTAAAAAAAATGAAAAAAATTAAATTGATATTCTTCAAAAGTAATTACTTAATTTAATTTTAAAAAACTATATAAAATATATTTAAATATAGACATTTTTTTATATATTATATATTATAAAAAAATGATTAAATATTTTTTTAAAAATAAATAAATTATTTATTATTATTTATGTAATAAGATATAAAGAAAACAATCCTTAAAAACTAGCAGTTGTACCTTATTCAAATCTTATTGATCAATTAATGACATGATTGGATGATCGGGATTGCTGCACTATTTAAATATCAATATAATGAATATTATTAATGCCCATTCAAATCAAGAGAAAATATTATATATATGTGTGCATTTAGTACACATCGGGATGCAGCTAAAATATCACGAAACTCTATGCAGGGAAAAGATAAAATCACGAAACCCTATGTAGGAAAAAGACCACCGAAAATGATCACAAATAAAATAAAAAAGTGATGGAAAAGATTAATGGCTACAAACGTTTCAATCGTCTTGCAGGTCCATGGACAAATTTCAACCAATGATATGAGATATCAGGTTGTTCATTTCATATATGAGACACCTTTGACATAATGAAAGATAAGTTTAGTCTAATTAATTATATAGATGTTTGTAAATGAAAGATAAGTTTAGTTAATGATATTATTAAGTTTTTATAATTCATTAGGTTTTGTTTCGTTTTGGATTCAACTGTGTAAATGCTTTTTACATAAATTTAATCTAGAAACAAAATAGAATAGATAAATTTAGTGTAATTAGATAAATGCATATGAATTAAGTTTAAGTTAATGTAGATTCATTATTGTAGTAGAATTGTGATAAATGAGTAACAAGTATTTGAAAAGTAAATAATAGGAAAATGGGTATTTAGTTTTAGAAATTGTGGTGGAGAATAAATGTTAATATAGTGTAGAATTTGTTTTTTCAATGTTTAAAAATGATATCTTCGAAGTGCTTGTTGATTGGGAATAATAATGATAAAATTCTACGTAGGTTAGACTTGCGTTGTGTATGATTGATCCTAAGTTTCGTGGAAGTGTTATACACGAAACTATCTATAATTTGCAAGATTGATTTGGATGTGTGTGTACCTTTATGACTTGCTTTGCCCCTTTATTGTTTGTTGGTGTTTAAGGACTAGCAATGTTGGAAATGCCTAAGGGAAGATATTAGATTGCAAGGGTCGAGTTATCCTTAGCCAACCCCCTTGTTTACAATCTTTAAGACCATTTGTAAGTAATTGAAGACACCAAATCTAAAGTGTGTAATGTCCTAGATAATTTAGATGTAAATATTTATTCCCTTTAATGCCTCAAGTAGAATTTTTCCTATGAATGAATAGAATTGCAATTGTATTGGATTGTATTGTATATATTGAGAGGAGGGGATTTTCATTTTTGAGGTCTTGAGTCAATGGTCGCTTGTGTATTTGACTTGAATAAGTGAATTGTTTTAGATCGACGACAAGAAATATGAATGTGATGTTGGAGGCCCCTTCAAACACACAAGTGGATAGGCATTGAGAATTAATGAATTGTATAACAAATGGTTTGTGTATCAAGAGCGTACAGTTGATTGATTGGGTGCATGCTGAGGAAGGTTCCATATTTGGTGGGGCTACCCTCGCCAATGCACGCATCAAACAATGATAAAATATGGATGATACAATTTTGCTTTTTGTTGCAAATATGAGTTAGTCTTGCCATTGATGTCAAACTTGTTGGTATCTTTGGTCCAGATATGTGTTCAATAGTCAAACTTGTTGTCATCTTTGGTCTGGATGTGGTCTAGAGTAGTGCATTAACAATGGATCAATTATGTATACATGCAGATGTGTGGAGACTGATTATGCATGATTGAGATGGTATATCAAGTTGTATTATGGCTTTTCTGAAGCTTTAGAGGTAGTTTCAATGGTCCACAGATGATATTGGTTAAGTGTGACTATCCTGGTGAAATAGTCTATCACAGTTTATTTTTACTTTGTTTTACATTGTGATGCATATACTTCATCATTTCCTACAATTGTGGTATGATGTTAAAGGATGCAAATGCTTGATATATTCCAGTTTTCATGTTCTCAATTAATCTATAGTTGGAGTTATGTTGGTTTGAGTATCAACCTTTTTAGTGATAGAGTGACAATTTGCAAGAATGTGTTGCATTCCTCTATCTTTAGTTGTTTTTGGTGATGCAATTCGTTGATTTGTACTTGTTACTATTAGGTGATGCTATGTGGTTCATAAACAAGTATTTTTTTATAGTCCACATTGTGATTTGAGTATGTTTAGTTGGTCTGCATTAATTGTTTTATCTTTTGGAGTAGACTTGTAATGTTTTGGTCTGTGTGATAGCGTGTAGAGGTATATGAGTTAATTTTGGATGATTAGGAAGGTGTGCCAACATGGTGTGATGCCTCACACATTTCTTTTTCCCCTTTTCTTTATCTTGGAGATTGTTTTTGGGCTAACTGTTTATGCTATACACATTACATCTAATTAGGCCGACCTAATTGATGTTTCTTTGGTTGTGAATGGTATATAAAGGGTGAAATTATTTTTGGAGATAGATATGAGGGTATAAGCATGAAGTTGTGTCACACTTTGGGCCAATTGAGGGTAGTCCGACCGAACTACCCTCAGGCCGCGTGGTTCCACGTGGTGCCTACGTGGTGTCGAAATAGCATCGGGAGTCTGACCGGACTCAGTTCGATCGGACTCCCTTAGTTCAAATGAGTCCATTAAAAAAAAATCAATTTTTTTTTGTAGTTTGCAATAAGGCTAGTCTGACCGGAATAGCCTATGTGTCATGTGATGTGGCACAAAAAAAGTGAAAAACTCTATATTGTTGAAACTTTTCACTTTTGCTCAATTTTTCTTCAAGAAGAATATTTTTTTACAAAAATCGAAAAATACCCTTTTGTAGACCTCAAAGTCACGAATCTAGACATTTGTTTTTAGAATTTTGATTAATTTTAATATTTTTTATTAATTAAACATTGCAAGTAGCTTTTTAAAGTTAAAAAAGAGGCTGATTAGAAATTTTTTTTAAAAATATTAAATGATATTTTAAAAAATTAAAAAAATTATTTTTCACTAGATGAGAGAATCTTCTCGAAAAGGGTTTTTTTTTTTGGTTAATGATAAATTTAGTAGTCAAAAGGTGACACCAAATGAAAACTATCAAATTTAGCTCTGTTGGACTTCAAAATATTTTAAGGAGAAAAATATATATCAAATTTTTTTTTTTTTTAACACTACATATATATGTTCTCTATTTGGAAAAAAAAAAACAGAAAAAAATAAGTCCATTTTTATTTTTTTTGGTGACGCCGACTAGAACCCCTGATATTCAACATTTTTCAACAATGAAAAATCTGTCTTTGAAATATTAAAAAAATATCAATTTTTTTCCTAATTTTTTTAAAAAATAACAGACATGAATTTCATTCATATTTCTACATTTGATCAATTTACATCATTTCAAAATTCAATTTATAAATGCCACTTTTATGCGGTCGAAGTTAAACAATTTTAGTTGTGTCGGTCGGTTACTTTATAAAAGTGTGACACAACATTATGCTTTTACCCATGAGTTGTATGTGTTGTGCGAAAGTGTATGTAAAGTTGTGTAGAGGTTCACAAGTATAGTTGGGCAGTAATGAAGGTAGTTTCAAATGTGTTTTGACAGTGAACTATAATCAACATATTAGTAGATGCAGAACTCTCAACAGTTCAATCATATTGACATTTTTCATTCAAATGTTTTATATATTTCCCCTGAAGAAGTGATCTTCAATGTTTGCAAGTATTCATTGCATCTTTCCCTAAGGTTGTGTGCCTTAGTATTGCAAGTCCTCATCATGAGCAGTGAGCTCCTTGGCCTTTGGCCTAAAACATTGCAACTTATTTTTCATATAATGGGATAGTTCTCACTGTGGTTTTTCCCTCATTGGGTTTTCTATGTAAAAATCTTGGTGTTCATGTGTGATTACTTTTGTATTTTTAGTTCTTTACTTCTGCACATGTGGTAAATGGAATGAATGGTTAAATTGATTCAACCCTCCCTTTCAACATCCAGAAGTGTACAACACTTTTAATGTTTGTAAATGGATATTTATGGATCAAAAGGTTTTTAATATAATATTATATATATAGAGTTTAATTATGTGGGGAGGTGTATCTTTATTGAGGAGTGGATTGTAATGGTGAGCCTATTAATGTAATGCAAGAAATATGATTATGGCACAAAGAAAGTTAGGTTCTTGAGAGTAATTTTTGCTAATTGTATTTAAATAGAGTTAATTAACTAAAATGTTTAAATGAAAATAAATATGTGAAAATATATGAAAATAGGGAGATAATATAACCAGCTGAGTACAAAAATGAAAAATACAGAAAACAAGGAACTTAGAGTTGAAACATGAAGCTCTTGATCAAAGACACTAGTGTGTCACATAGACATTCACGTGTAGCACTATTACACTATTTGAAAAAATGAACACAAAATTTCTAGAAATCGTGAAGACCCAACTTTTTGATTTAATTTACCTATGTGCAGTTGAATGCCTTCAAAATACTTGCACACAAAAGAAAAGGAAAAATGTTTGGGCATGTTTAGGGATTTGAGAATGTCAGATCCTTGCTTTAGTGTTTTCACCTCCGCAACAACCAAGATATATAGAGAGAAAAAGAAGATTGTGTTTTTATTCTAAGTGCATCTAGAAATAACAACAATGATAAATAAAATGATTTCATAAGGGATGTGATAAGTCTCCAAAATGCTTATAAGCATAAGAAAATAGAATCATATTACTTGCAATAAAACTAGAGAGAGAGAGAGAGAGAGAGAGAGAGAGAGAGAGAGAGAGAGAGAGAGAGAGAGAGAGAGAGAGAGAGAGAGAGAGAGAGAGAGAGAGAGAGAGAGAGTGTTAAGCTATAAAATTATTATGGTTGGTGCATGGTTATAATAAAATAATTTGAGTAGAATAACTATATACTAGTAAATACAATACTAAAAAGTTAAATACAAATTACTCTTTATACACACTTCAGTAAGTAAAAAACTTCTAAAATCACTTTATGATTAAATATATAATAAATACTTGTTTTTGAAATCACTCTTTAAATACGCAATTTTTTTATTAGTGAATTTGGTTAGAGAAGATCATTCCCATTAAAAAAATGTTAAAAAAACGTCAATTTCTCTAGAAGAGAGCTATCTGAAAATATCCTTCAAGGACTGTCATCTTGCTTTTTCAAAATTGTCTAAAAATGGCCATTTTCTAAAAATAATAAGTCGACAATTCTAGAATAACAAATTAGGACCAATTGATAATGTTGAATACGCTACATGACTAAGAGAGGGAGCGAATCCGATCGAACCTTCAAAAGTTTAAAATATGATCTTCAAACTTTGAATCACAAACATATAATCCTAGCAATACCAAATTATGAAAGTATGAAACACAACAAACACATGACCACCATATTTATGTGGAAAACCCAATCAGAGAAAAACCACAGTGAGAATCAAACTCACAATATGAATATAATTTGTTACAATATTGCCTTCAGAACACCCTATTCCTAAGAGGACTTGCAAAACTAAGCCGCACAACCTTAGGGAAAGATACAAAAAGTTGCCAAGAGACTCATTGTCTTTCAGTAGAGAACAAATAACTGAATTGGAATGAACAATATCTCTAGAACTTGAACTTGATCTTGAACAACTGTGTCAAGTAATCAATATCATAGCAACCTCTTCTAATTTCAATATACAATCTCTAAACTTTGTCACGCTGAGAATATTATCATCAAATCTCTTCACAATAGTCTTTTGCACATCTCCAATCCAGATCTACTTGTAGATTTATTATTATTTATAATTCTACAATCATTTCTTACAATCATGATTACTCTCAACTTTTATGCTCTCATGTTTTCTTCTAGACTTATTTTTCTTTAAAATTCTACTTACAATTGGATCTCTAAATAATCTTGAAGTAGTACCCTCTTGTTGGAGCCAATCCCTAACATGCTTGAAGCTACATAGCTAACTACATGATGTAGGGGCATCAGGAGCATCATAAAATGCATTTTTGTCAATTTTGTTTTTTAGGTTGTTTTGGTTGTGTTTGGGTCAAATAAGGTCATTTAAGGCCATTTGGGATCATTTTGATCCATTTTGAAATTATTATATTTCAAGTTGTCAAAAATTGTCAAAAGTTGTTAATGTTGTCATGACAAAACTTGTAAAAGTTGTATTTTTGGTTATGGGTAGTTGGTGGTCGGTTGTAACAGTTGGAAATGATTGTAAATGCATAAATATGCACTCCCAACTCAAATTTTAGGGTTGGTGAGGTTGGAGAATCATGGAATGAAAACACATCATTTTGCACATTTTATTCCTATGCAAAATGCATCTTTTTTACAAATTGAACTATTATTCTACCCACTTTTGCACATGTTAAGTATTCTTCCCTAGCTTCCAGTTCTAAGTTTTTAATATCTCCCTTCTCAAGCCACCATTGTTGTAGATCAAACACATCAAATACTATTGACTAGCCCCTTGACACAATCAATGACATCTCATTACACCTCTCCCTCTCCTCAAAAAACATTATAAACATCACAATAGTAGTATTAAGCAACCTTATGTTTTATATTGGCATCCATTATTGCACACAAAACATTCATTATTGTACCCAAGAAACATTCTTTCCAAATTTTCTAATGAATTGAGGAAAAAATATCTTCTCCTTGGCAAAAACATTATTTTTCACCTCTACACTTCAAGGAGTGATATGTTAGTGTACATACAACTTGTTTCTAGGATTTGCATAAAGTAGGCTAGCATTAGAAAAATAAGGCTGGAAACCTCAATAAACTCACATGACACAATGCCACCATCATTTTTACTAGGTTGCATAAAGTAGGCTAGCACTAGAAAAATAAAGCCAAAACCCCAATAAACTCACATGACACAATGTCACCGCCATTTTTACTAGGTCACTAGTTCCCTTATTAGGTCATCAATGCTTAGCCAAGGTTGTTGGCACCTCGTGGAGGTCGCCTAGATGTGTATCAAGTCACTTGCATTTGTTGAAAATCAAAACTTCTTTGTACATACCCAAATGACCTCAAATTGGTCCTCTATTATTATGTCACCATCACATCTACATCAAACATCATAAATTAGTCACATATATCTCTTTCAATTTTCATTTCAACTCCCAACTTTGGTGTTTTGAACATTCTTAGATTGAAATTGTAATTTATTGTTTTACTATCATAGAATCATATTGTTAAGTATATTAAAAATACAATTAGATTAAATAAACCACATTTAAATAAGTGTTGTTTATTTTATTTACACCATGGTGTGTTATGGACCATGCATTTCTCATGCACTTAGAGTTTTGATCATAAACATGGTTGATGGTGCTGAAAGAAAAGATGTTGATTTCAAAATAGGTTTCTCAAATGAAGTCCAAATCTAGGTGCCTTTGATGGCAAAGTTTGATACCTTGAAAAATGTTAGTGATACTTTAATGAAGCTAATAAGAAATGGGAATTTGGTTGGTATAGGAAAGTTATGGGTGGTGCTTTCGATAACTATTAATCTATGTTTTTTTTCTTGGACCCCTTATGCATTGTATTCTCAAGTGGAGGAATATTAATAAAGGTGTGTTGTACACCTTACATAATATTTTCTATATTATTGTAATTGTGGTACCTTATGGAATTTGGAGCCACATTGGAGAGAAATATTGAGAACCCCTCTGTAAAGTTCATCCTACCACTTAAATTCTCTTATGAAATGTAAGATTTGCATTAAATTTTTTCTAGAGGGTTATAATGATAAATTGATGGAGCATCCTTGGCTAGATAAATATAGCCACATGCAAGTATCTTATAAGAGATATTATTGTGCCAAAATTGACTTTTTGATTTAACTAGTTAGACTCCTTGATTGTGGGGGTCAAGGAATATCTTGGAGGAGTGAAGGCTCATTCAGAAAGTGTGTGGGTCTAATAAGAGTGTTGACTGAGTTTAGACCTATATTTTTGGGCCAATGGTATTAGAAACCATTCCTTATTTCCTACTTTTTCCATTACTTATAAATCAATTGCTTGAGATTTTATTTGGACAGGTTGTCGTGATGGGATTCTAAAACATGTACTTGTCAAATTGACAACAAGATTGAAAGCAATTGATAGGGTGCATTAAGAAAGGTTCATGTTGTTAGATTAGGCACACGATTGAATATGCAAGATCAACATAAGTAAAATTCTCTCTATATACATAACTATATTAGTTTTTTCTCAAAAAGATTTATAGGGTATATCTTGTCAACTCTATTCAAAGAAGGTTATACCTAGAACCCATTGTTGATTCTATAAATTTCTTTAAATAAGAAAGATGGCTTGTTTTTCTTGACAATATAATCCTTTAAGATAATAAAAGAGATGAGAGGTATTCAAAGAAATTTAAACCTCCAAATTGATCCTCCATTATTATGCCACCTTTGTATCTAAATCAAACATCATAAACTAGTCACACATCTCTCTTTCCTTTTTCATTTCAACTCCCAACTTTGGTGTTTTGTATATACTTAGATCAAAATTGTAATTTATTGTTTTACTATCATAGAATCATATTGTTAATCATATCAAGATTAATGCAATTAGATTAAATAAATCATACTTAAATAAGCATTGCTTATTTTGTTTATACCATGGTGTGTTATGGACCATGCATTGTCCATGTAGTCAGAGATTTGATCATAAACATGGTTGATGATGTTAAAAGAAAAGCTATCAATTTCAAAATAGGTGTGTCAAATAAAGTTCAAACCTAGGTGTCTTTAAGATGTTGAAGATAAGAATGCATTGAATGTGAAATTTCATACCTTGGAAAAGGTTAGTGATACTTTGATGAAGCCAATAAGAAATGGAAATTTGGTTGGTGTAAGAAAGTTATGGGTGGTGTTGACCATAACTATTGATTTATGTTTATTTTATTGAACCCCTTATGCAATGTACACAACAAGAGGGGGATTGTTCAGAAAGGTGTTTCGTACAACTTATATAATATTCTTATATTATTGTAATTGCTAGTAAATAATGCTTCAAACCCAACTACATTTAATCATTTTCCTACATAACCCATGAGAGAAAAGAATGCATACAAGCTTACAAAATAACCATTATTCATAGATCAAATAGACAAGCCACAAGATCACACAAGATATACCCTTGGAAAACCCTCATGAGGGAAAAATCCAACCTCCAAAAGCATACATACTCCATGTATTATTCAGCCCTAAGAAAATACAAAGCACTTACAAAGTTACAACAAATACTTTTGAAACATTAAACCTTGCACATGCATCCTCCATGCGTCCAACCATGAATCCACACATCCCATGCCATGATTCACATATGCACTCCTCATAAAGACTCAATAATAATAGCCCACTCAACCAACCAACCTAAACCACTAACATGTGCTTGCTTTTATAGAATCAAGATCACACAAAATACTAGTGGTAAAGTAAAACTATGTATCATAAAACCATGCGAAGACAATACCATTGACTCCTAATTTAGTATTGGGTACTAAGTTTTTACTTTATTAAATTTATTTCCCCATTATTAAATAAATACATAACTTATGTCCCAATGTTCCAAATGCAGAGAAATATGCTTTCAAAATAGATTGAAATAACTAAGAAATCAACCCAAAAAAATAAATCGAAGCAACCTCAAGATTGGACAAAAATAAGACTACAACAAACACAAAATATATGCAAACCAAAGTAGTATTGAATAAGTCCTCTTTGATGCAACAATGTGTCCTTTTGTTAGAAGATTGGACACGTGCTTGTGAATTTAACAACATAATGATAAGGTACTCCAAGATTTCTCAAGCTATGAAGGTTGAGAGCATGAAGGCAATGGCATGAACAAGGTGTTGCAAGCTATGATTCTTCAAAATGCAACGAGTTCTCTATTTCTCCTCTTGCTTTCTTGAATGTTGCATAATAAGTTGCATAATGAGGGAAGGAATTGGAAGTTTTCTCGAAGCAATCTTTGAATTGAATAGGGAGGGTAAGGAAGAGAAGATGCAATATGCTTCGTTCATTTTCAAGCATTGTGTGATGAAGGATGATTTTGGGCCCATTAATGTTTTTCATGTATCTAATCCTGATGTTTTTTTTCATGATGATATGCAATGCATCTGGGATTTCAGTGCAGGAATTTCCTTGTCCTCGCACCATGACAAATGATATAATGTTTTTTCTTTTGGTCAATGAAGGGAGGTACCCCCATACTGGTAGTACTCATCCATTAAAAAAAATGTATATATAATTATGTATACACATATATAATTAAGTACACACGTGTGTGTGCGCGCACGCACGTGCAATTATGTATACATATATAATGAAACCTTTGATGTCATATAGATAATTATGTCATAGTATAATGAAATCGTTTAAAACTTTTAGAATGCATGATGTGTAATGGTGAAACCAGTGAAAATATTGTGACAATAGCTCTATTTTTATAACCTTACATGAAATCATATCATTAATGTGAATTTGACAAAATGGATGTAATGATTTTCACATTATAAAGTGAGAGATCATTGAAATCAAACCCTTAATGCCATAGAGAGAAATGATGAAAAAACAAAGCAAACTGTAGGTATGAAGGAGTAGAAATTCATCATTGAACATCCAATGATTTCATATATATGTATGTATGTATGTATGTATGTATGTATATGGATAAAAAATGAAAGAATACATTTGAATGAAACCCTCGATGCCATATAGATAATTATTTCATAGTATAATGAAACCACACACATATATAGACAAGAGCCCTATACCCATTAAATTTTATTATTATAAATCAGGGACAAAATTAAAAAAACCAAGAGATGTAGGAGATAAAGATGTAATTGTGATGTGATTAAAAAATGATTACATGATAAGATGCATGTAATACAAATGCAACTCTCATATGAGTAAAAAATGAATGATGTTGTTGTTTATATATTTGGACCCTAAGAATAATTAAAGTTGACTAAAAACTGTATAATTTGTATGTCTCAATATTTAAGACATTGAGTACATTGACTGAAAATACTATATTGATTTTAAAAAATATGAATTTAGTTATTAAGTGTCTACCAACCTGAATAAGCATTTTTTAATCGGGAATGTACAGAGGGTGCCCTTCTGAGCTCTAAATATTGTAGAGGATACTCAATGAAAACATAGAAGACTTCGTAATGAAAATGACCCTGAAAATTTCGTCTTATAAAATCATTTAAATGTGGAAAATGAATGCATTCATTTGTGGTAATTGATTTTCAAATTTGAATATACGTGAGAAAGACTTGGTCATTTCATACTCGCATCTACAATTTATGTCTGATTTTTACAATGGCTTCAATGAATTTAGTTTCATATTTTATTTTACGTTTGTTTCTTTATTTATTGGGGAGCCTCACACCACTTATTGCAAATGCAAGTATCAAAAGTAAATGGAGATAATGCATGAAGAAGTGAAAATAAGTCTAAGAGAAAGTGAAGTTGATAGCCTATAAAGTTGATAGTTGTTTTATATTATGTCATATTCTGCACCAATAACTATGCAAATGTAAATGTAAATTCAGTACATTTTGACTTTTGGACCACTTACATAAAGTGGTAATTGCAAACATAAAAAAAAATTATAAATGAAAAAAGTGACTTATTTTGTGCAACTTGCTTTCTATGAAAATTAGATATGTACCCGTAGTTTATTTATTTTATTGCACTTTCTCTCAGATTTCCTTTCACTTCTTCATGCATTATCTCCATCTGCTTTTGATACCTGCATTTGCAATAAGTGGTGTGAGGCTCCCCAATAAACAAAGAAACAAACGTAAAATAAAATATAAAACTAAATCTTATTTTGTGCAACTTGCTTTTTATGAGAATTAGATATGTACCCATAGTTGTTTATTTATTTATTATTATTTTTGGTCAACTACACATTCTCTAGTGAACATGTATTGGTGTAGAAGAAAATATTAATTGGTCCAATTAAAATTATGTAATGACTAGAATACTAAATTTTCCACGATCGGGTTGGCCTGAAGTGATTGGTTATTGGAACATGATCTACTACTGGTGCTCTTTCTCTATTGAATTTAAAAACTGTAGCGTCCTAAAATTGTGACACTTGCAATTTCGACTGCATTTGGGTCTTCACGATGGCGGCGCAACGTTGAACCTGAATGGAGACCCCGAAACCTGCTTGTGACATCAAAAACTGCATTTTTCTGCACCCTGGCCTGATCCCTCCTTGCACCCTGCTGTCCCGGGAGGTGGGACCATGGCGCCCAGCGCCCTGGTCCCTGGCCCTATTTTGGGCCCAGTCTCTTTTGGACATCGGGTCTTTAAGTTTGCAAATTGGAAAATAATGTTTCCCGGTCGGCCTAAGGTCGGAAAAATCAGTCTATCAGCCCTAATTGACAAGTATATAAACTACATTTCCCCTCCCATTTGAAGAGGTAGGAAAAAAGAGGAAGGAAATAAGCAAGAACAAGACGCGGAAGCGATATTCAAACATTCAAGCATTCAAGCATTCAAGCATTCCTTCAAGCAATTGAGCATTCTAAGTCTCCATTCAAGGCTAAGTGTTGCATTCAAGACAAGGATTCAACCATTGAAGAGGAGATCACATACAACATACAACATACTACATACATTACACCTTCGCATGTAAGAATACAAACATTCTTACAACAAGGTTGCAGGTACGCGGCTGTAATTGAAGATCTGGAATCCCTGTGCAGAGACGAACAGATCCCCCTTCGTTTCGCGGATTTTTCGGAGGACCATGTGCACGCCGGGCGCCATCGTCCCATCAACTTTCGCTCAAATTTGCAGAACAACACTGTCTCGACATTTTACTGCTAATTCTAGGTCCGCAGCTTCATCCCATATCCCTATCTCTGTTTATAAGCGAATCTTTCCTACTTTACATGCATTCCTAGTTCAATCTTTCTATCTACATTCTTTACAAAAGAGGGTATCCTTGATGTCTTAACCCTTGAAACTCATATAGAATCCAATCTTGCATTGTGTGGGATTGGATCTTGTGGGTTTCAACCCCTCTTTTGAATGTAAAGTCTCTCCTAAGTGAAAACCATCAACCCTAGTGACTCTCCCTTCTCTCTCCTTGGAGTTGGGGAGGGGAGAACGACTAGGGTTTGATTTTTCCGCTTTACATTTTGGTGAACCCAACGTGAACATCCTCATTCTGATTATTCATGGTTAGATCTGAAAATTTTGCTTCCCTAATTACATTTCCATGTTTGATCTTTTGCAAATTTTAGAGGCTGATTGCATAAAAACCCTAAAATTTTCTCTTTAGTAATTAAGCTTGTGAAATGTTTAATTGTTAATGCTTGTTTCAGATCTACCCTTCTATTGCAAATTGTCAATTCATATTTGTGCTTTAATTCTAAAAATTAAGTGGTTAAATGTCAAAACCCTAATTTTTAAGACCTTCTTGATTCAACCTTTGACTGATAATTTCACTAATCAAAACACCTCCAAATCGGCTGTAACTTTGGATTCCGCAACAAAATCACAATATCTTTCATCCCTGAAAATTTGGAAAAAAGTTGCGAGGACCGTGTGCACCCCGAGCGCCATCGTCCCTGACATTTTTTCTGAAATTTCGGGAGCTAGATCTTACTGTATTTTTCTGCTAAAATCCAGAATTTTGGCTGATTTTATCAATTTTAACACTTTCAAAATTAAAGTCAAAGTTGGTCTAGCGATTGCTTGGATTGAGGCTTCTAATCATTCAAAAATTGTTGAAATTAAAATTCATATCAAAATTGTGTTTCTTACAGTCCTAAATCTGAAAAGTGTGTTAGCATTCATTCGAAATTTCAGTGCTTTATTCAAATTTTTGCAGTTTGACTTTCAAAATTAAGTGTTTAATTGCAACAACTTTGATTTCCACTTTCAAATTCGAATTTTGCATGAAATCGAGTCAACTTTTAAATTTCAAAGCCTGCATTGCTTTCAGTATTTCTTCTAAAATCATAAAATTCAAAATTTCAGTTTCCCTCTCTTTTTCAAAATTCAAATTTTGTATTTTTCAACAATCTTGGTAGGGTTCAATTTTGAGATTGCAACTTTAATTTGGCCTATCTACAAATCATAAAATCACTCAATTTTTTCAGATTAGCTTTAAAATCATCATAACTTTCATCCCTGAAAATTTCAAAAAAAGTTGCGAGGACCGTGTGCACTCCGTTCGCCATGGTCCCAGACATTTTTTTTGAAATTTCGGGAGATTGTCCTGATTGCATTTAACAGCTTAAATCTAGGAGATTGGCTGATTTTATTGAAATTTGCTACCTCTAAAATTCAAAATCTTCTCTCTCTCTTTAGTGCATGAGTTTTACAACAATAAGCCCTACTTACACTATTCCCGTTAGACGAAGCCTTAGAATTAAGTCTTTCCAAGGTGTAATTACCGAGGAGATGGAACCTAATTTGAATGACCTTTTTAACGAGGACATGGGTAATTCCTCTAATCCTCTTAATGATGAAGAAGCTCTCCATGAGGTTTCTGTAGAACAACTTTCAAAATTGGATAACCAATTTGATGATTTTCGACAATGGATGTCTCAAGAATACCCTGATAGTCAAGCTCTTCCTTTAATTGAGGGTCTAAAATGTATGGTTCAAAGTGATAAGAATGGAATTGATATTTTGCGTGGTATTGCACACATTGTGGATTCGAATGTGATTCCTATGAAAAGTTGTGTCGAAACCTTAGGTTATACACAACCTCCTACTCAAGTTAATCATTCTATTCCTTTGACAACTCTTATTGCTAGTATACCTACTTTTACATCAAACATAATGACTACTTCAATACAAGACATTCCTCCTATGATCACTAGTCATGGGGGCAATCCCTCTTCTTCAATCAACCCTCTTCCTTCATTCAATCCAACTTCTTCATTCATTCCTTCAATGAGTGTTCCTCTTATATCTCCACAAATAAACATGACACAAGGGGGCAATTCATTTAACCATTCCATTCCTCCTTGTAGTGTTGCTCCTTTCCAATCATCTCCTATGACTAACTATCATAGTGTCCCACCACCTTACTCTCTACCTTCTTTCAATAACATAACACCTCCATCACAATCTAACACATCTAATATGAACTCTTCGACTGAAGCGACCATTAACAATCTTGCACAAACTGTCTCTTCTTTACAACAACAAATTGCCTCTATGAATCAATCTAAGTTTAGTGTGCCCACATTTGATGTCGCGAGCCCACTTTCTCTTGACATTGTTCGAGCTATTCCCCCTAAACATGTTGAAATTCCGCATTTGGAGCTTTACAATGGTAAGGGTGATCCTCTAACACATGTTAAGACCTTTCAAACAATATGTACTAATTTTGCTTATGACCAAAGGTTGCTTGCAAAACTGTTTACTAGAACATTAAGAGATAAAGCCCTACAATGGTATTGCTCGTTGCCTTCTTATTCTATTACTTCTTTCGAACAACTTGCAAATGCTTTTATTCAGCAATTTCAAAACAATATAAGTCCTAAAGTTACTTTGATTGATTTAATGCATTGTAAACAAGGTGTTAAAGAAAAAGTGACTGATTTCATTAGTAGATATAAGCATTTGTATGCTCAAATTTCTTTTCCAGTACCTGACAATGATATTCAAAGAATCTTTATTTCTAATTTACAAAAAGATATTAGAGAAAAACTTCTATTTTCTGAGTTTACTTCTTTCCAACAGTTGTGCGCAACTCTTCACAATTATCAACTAGCTGTGAGTCAAATGGAACAAGCAAATCCTATGGCTCCGAGTGATAAGGGTGATAGTAGTCAACAACCATTTGGGAAGTTTAAACCAAATAGAGAGTCCATTAAATTCAATGAAAACATCATCAACAATAATGTGAATGCAGCATCAGGTGTGCCTCCTATTTCTAAGTTTTTCAAGAAAGAAAGAAAGTTTACTCCTTTGAATGAATCATTGCATAGTATTATGAATAAGTTATTGGAACAAAATGTGCTTACTCTTCCTCATATAAAGCAAATAGATCCTGCAAAGATTAATTCACCCTATTTTGATAACAAATCTTTTTGTCAATTTCATCGTCATCCTGGGCATGATACTGAAAAATGTTTTGCTTTAAAGGGTAAAATTCAAGATTTGATTGATAATAATACTATCTCTGTTTCTGGTGTGAATGATAAAGGCAACACATCTGTAGCTCCTCCTATCCAAAATCTTCAGATTTTTACTGATCCATTACCTTCTCATACCTCTAATGCGATTGATACTAATGATTCCTCTGTCTCACCTGATGATCTTGTGTCTATGACTCCGAATGTGATTAACTTTGTAGAGCAGCAGAAAATCCCTAAAGAGCCTTCCATCACCTTTGATTCCAGTGAAACTATCAGGGCACCTGATGGTCCTTTATATATAGTTGCAAAAGTCATGAATACACCTTGCCGTGGAGTGCTTATTGATCCTTCTTGTATGATTAATATCATTACTGAAGAATTTCTTTTTACTTTGCAATTGAATCAAGTGATCTATGATGAAACAAATGTGGTTGTGAAATTATTTGATGCATTTTCTTCTCCTGCAATTGGTTCTATTACATTACCTATTGAGGTCCATAACAAATCCCTTGATGTGGACTTTGCTATTATTCCATCGTTCGAACAATTTCATGTGAAGCTAGGCTATCCTTGGCTATCTTCCATGAAAGCTATTGCTTCTCCTATTCACAAGTGTTTGAAATTTCCCCATAATGGTGAAGTTGTTACTGTCAATCATAGTCTCTTTAAACCAGCTGAAAGAACTTCTAGCGTTCCTATTGATTACTTTTGGCCTAAACAATTCCAATCTCTTCCTCCGCGAAGTGATCATCTTTTCAAATCTTATCAAAAGTGGAAGAAAGATATGATCCTATCTCTAAGTGAACCTAGAACATCCAAACTTGATACTCCTATCATTCTTGAGAAGGATGTTCTTCCTTTGAAAGATAAAATTAATGTCTTTCCTCAAGAAGATTCCCAACCCATCCCTATGGATGTGACTATGCCTATATCTAATAAATTTCCTAAAAGTAGACCTATACCTCCTCGTCATGATGGACTTGGTCTCCTTCCTAAACTGAATATTCCTCCCTTATATGGAGCAGTTCCTCCTCCTTCCTCTTATGGAGAGAAGAGACCTTCCTCTTCTCCTATTGTTCAACCTAAGAGACCACAACCTAAACACCCAAGTGATAAGGATGAGAACATTCCTCCTCCTCAATCTTCTCAACTTCCTACTAAGACTAGACGAAATCGTTCTACACGTGAACACCGATGAAAGCGTCGTCTTAGAGCTCAGGCAGCTGCTTTTCAAACTTTGCAATCCC
The DNA here is from genome assembly GCF_030272615.1 of Cryptomeria japonica. Taxonomy (NCBI): domain Eukaryota; kingdom Viridiplantae; phylum Streptophyta; class Pinopsida; order Cupressales; family Cupressaceae; genus Cryptomeria; species Cryptomeria japonica. The sequence goes on from NC_081407.1 coordinate 124,023,571, forward strand.
CCAAAACACCTTCAACCAGTATTATTCCATTTTCTCCTCAGCCGACGATTGAGCCGAAATCTCCTAAACATAAGATGCATGATGGTCTTGATCCTGTGCGAGTTAAAGATCCTATTTTTATAAATCTTGATGATGATATAGATGAAAATGTTATTCATGATGAAAATGTTACTCCTGTTCATTCTGATAGTGAATATGAATATGTTGATGTTGATAACCATTTATGTAACGAATTTTCTAAAGCGCTTATCCTAGCTCCTAGACAAGAACAATGTGGCTCGGAACATGAACATAGCCCTTGTTTGGATCTTGTGATAGCTCCATCTACTGTGTTGGATGTTCCTCCTCTAGCGTGTTTCCTACCTTCCCGAAATATTGATCAGCAAGATCGGGGGGTAGATGACGTGCTAGACTAGTTCATTAGCATAGCAAACTCTCTCCTCCTCTCTTGATCTCTTTTGTTACTTCTTCTATGTGTTATTCTCATTCTTCTATTCGTTGTCCTTAGTGTTGTCTACTTGAGGACGATGCAAAGCATTGAGATCTCTTTTGGTCTCTCTCATGTTGACTCAAAAGACACATGTGTTCCCTTCTTCTAGGTGACCTTCCTTGATTGGGGAATGAAGAACAATTATGCATACATACATATGATATACATGAATTATCATACAGCATACTGACCCCAAGGAAAGCGAAGTCACCTTGTGCTTTGTGTTTTGTGTTTATTATCCTTGGGCTTATCTCACACTTGGGGGCTAAATCCTTGTGATAACGTGCTCCTTTCTCATTTCTTATATGTATCACTACCTTGAAGCAATCACCCCCGGTGAGGCATGTGCGATCGCTTTAACGTAGGGGGGCATACATCCCGTTCATATCTTTTCAAGATACTTGAAAATTTCTTGACAAATTTAGCTTTGCCTTGAAAATTTTTGATATCTTTCTTGCATGACACATAGTGAGGGAACCTTACTACTGACAGTCATGGTTCTCCCTCGTGATCTTCCCTTTTACTTTGTCAATCGAAGTCATAAGATCCTTAGTCCACTGGGGGCTTGGTGTATCTTGCCTCCTTGACGTGGTGAAAGTTTTTCAATGTTGTTTCCTTGTACTTTACCGGAAGTATGAGCGTACGCTTATACTCCCGCTAAAGTGGGGGCTAAATGTAGCGTCCTAAAATTGCGACACTTGCAATTTCGACTGCATTTGGGTCTTCACGATGGCGGCACAACGTTGAACCTGAATGGAGACCCCGAAACCTGCTTGTGACATCAAAAACTGCATTTTTCTGCACCCTGGCCTGATCCCTCCTTGCACCATGCTGTCCCGGGAGGTGGGACCATGGTGCCTAGCGCCCTGGTCCTTCAGGACTAGGGCACCCAGCGCCCTGGTCCCTGGCCCTATTTTGGGCCCGGTCTCTTTTGGGCATCGGGTCTTTAAGTTTGCAAATTGGAAAATAATGTTTCCCTGTCGGCCTAAGGTCGGAAAAATCAGTCTATCAGCCCTAATTGACAAGTATATAAACTACATTTCCCCTCCCATTTGAGGAGGTAGGAAAAAAGAGGAATGAAATAAGCAAGAACAAGACATGGAAGCGATATTCAAACATTCAAGCATTCAAGCATTCAAGCATTCCTTCAAGCAATTGAGCATTCTAAGTCTCCATTCAAGGCTAAGTGTTGCATTCAAGACAAGGATTCAACCATTGAAGAGGAGATCACATACAACATACAACATACTACATACATTACACCTTCGCATGTAAGAATACAAACATTCTTACAACAAGGTTGCAGGTACGCGGCTGTAATTGAAGATCTGGAATCCCTATGCAGAGACGAACAAATCCCCCTTCGTTTCGCGGATTTTTCGGAGGACCGTGTGCACGCCGGGTGCCATCGTCCCGTGAACTTTCGCTCAAATTTGTAGAACAGCACCATCTCGACATTTTACTGCTAATTCCAGGTCCGCAACTTCATCCCATATCCCTATCTCTGTTTATAAGCGAATCTTTCCTACTTTACATGCATTCCTAGTTCAATCTTTCTATCTACATTCTTTACAAAAGAGGGTATCCTTGATGTCTTAACCCTTGAAACTCATATAGAATCCAATCTTGCATTGTGTGGGATTGGATCTTGTGGGTTTCAACCCCTCTTTTGAATGTAAAGTCTCTCCTAAGTGAAAACCATCAACCCTAGTCACTCTCCCTTCTCTCTCCTTGGAGTTGGGGAGGGGAGAACGACTAGGGTTCGATTTTTCCGCTTTACAAAAACCTAAATGTATTATGTGAAATTTGAGTTCAAAAAGTTCATTCCAAGTAGGATATTACAAATCAGAAGCATCTACCCAGCATTATATTTAGCATGGGTTACGAAGGAGACACTCAGATTTTTTTTTGAAAAGTCCTTTGTAACCTATGCTAAATATAATGCTAGATAGCCATGAGTTTACAAACATAAATGTATCATGTGAACCACTACTCATGAAACATGGGTCAATGAATTTGGATCAATGAATTTGACTCGAAAACTACACAGTTGAATCCTGATAGCAATATCATAATTTGACTTGCTGCAGAAAATATCTCCTACTTATAAATGGATATTACAATTCAAAACCCTGGCTTAAGTAGCTATTTGAGACTAATGTTTCACTTTCAAGTTTCAGTTTCAAGTTTCAACCTCGTAAACTTGGTAGTGTGCATAATTGCGATGCAGTGGTACATGAGCACATAGGTCCTTACCACAATGTCTTGAACTAAGATGAGATTTTTTTCTTTCAACCATTTGAGAGGTAGCGAGTGTAAGAGAAAAATGGTAAGATTTGAATACTTATAGTAATTGAGCAATATTTCTAGTGGAAGAACCTAGTAGACATTATTCATATGAGGTTTGTGGCAGTATTTAGATGCACTACTATGTTTCAAGAAAAAAAATGCTAAAACAATATAGTAAGAACACTTACAAATGCAAGGTGGATTCACTTGCAAATTTTATTGCATACACGAAAAATCAAGGGTGGCTCTTTACATTATTAACTAAAAAATAAGGATGACGTACAAAGATTAGAGTTTTCCCACAATATATAACCCTATGGAAGAAAACCCTAATAACATCAAAGGAAACACCAATTTAAAAAAAATAAATATTAACTAACAACATATAATCATCGAAACATAATGTTTTGAGTAGATACACAACATACACACGATACATTTGTTACTAGCTACATAGCAAAGATAAAAATCGCTTAGTTTTGGCTTTGAATAGATTGAATTTTGCAATACCCTAAAAATGGTCATCTAAACCATGGGCCCCTAATCCCGACAACATCACCAAGGTCCTAACCAATTAAATCAATCATTAGCACCTAATTAATTAATTCTTAAATCATCAATGTCACATGGCAAATAAATCATTCCATATTAATTAAATATTTATTTAATTAATTAATCATTCAAAATAAATCATTTTAATCAATTATCCTATTTATTTAATTAAATATCCTAGCATATTTAATTAATAAGTCAATTTGCCATTAAATCATTAAAAAAGAATTAATTTGCAAAAAGAATTAAATTTGAAAAAAGGAATTAAATTGAAAAATCTCAGAAAAACAATTAAATCAATTAAATATCAAAATTGAATAAGAATATGGAATAAATCAGTTTTTCTGATTTTATCTTAAATTTAGTTCAATTTCCTTTAAAGTTGAGAAAAACAACCAATCACATCAATTCACCTGGATTGTGCTTCCTCTTGGAGAATCTCAACCGCTCATCATTAATCGATCTTGACCATTGGCCTCTCTCTGGATTTTCTATAAATTTAGGCTTTCATCTCTCATTCAGATTACCCTGGAGATTTATTGTTATTATGTTGTTTTTGCTCTAGTTACATTGAGAATTTGTGCATTGAGAATATTACATCTTAGTTTATTATATATTAGTTTAATAATGATTGCTTTAATTCATCTAGCTTAATCTTGCATCTATTTAGCTCAATTTTGTGCTCATATAGATTAAATCATTCATTTAGGTATCGTCTAGTCACTGGTGTTGCATAAAGAAATCTAAGAGCAAGACTAAAACTCACATATACTAGAAGGCAATAGGTCATTTTGTAATGGTTTTATTATTCATTGATTATTGATTTACTAACCATGCATCTAATGACTTATTGAAGTGTTGTGTATTTAGATACAGATACAAGTCCACTTTTCACACACACATTTTTGGCGCCCACCGTGGGGCATAAAACTACAATTTTTGGCCTTACAATCATTTCCTTTTATTCTCCAAATTTCGTCCATACAGTCTCCGCAAACTGTCGTACGAGCTTTTGCATCACATAGTACGAGTTCTAAGTTTTGTTGTATGGTTCTGTGGGAATCTTCGTACGATATTATGCTTCTATCGTTTTATTAAGTATTTACTTGTCTGGTTCGCTGTGAATGCTCGTCTAGTTATGTGAGAATTGTCGTACGAATTTCTGATTTCTCGTTTCAGAAACATTATACTTTTTGGGGTTTTTCTTGAGTTGGATTTGATTTACTAATGCTAACCCTGATCTGTCTTATGTCTGTTTGAGAGATTTTCATAGCCTAACTGGTTTTTGCAGAATGCTTGTCAAAGAATCCATCAATCAAACTTACGCCTGTCAAAGAATCCATTGATAAAAAACAACATGACTACTGATGCATTATTTTTGTAGGTTGCCTAAGGAGAATCAACTAAACATTGTGTATTTTTTAATTCATTTCTAGGCATTTAAATTGCGATATGGTTAATGAACAAATCTGCTTTTTGTGTTTGGGAAGAGTCTAAAAGGTAGGAGAGTGTGCTCTTGTCTACATAGATAATCAGAAATCCAGACCCTTGAAGTTTTTCTAGTTTTGAGATTTGTGTTCCTTTAGTGCGCCTGTCATAGTGGGAAAAAGTAATCACCTTGTGAGAACGACCCAAGTGAGTACAACTAAACCCAAGCATTCCAACTCACTATGATAAATAGGCCTTTCAGGATTAAAGTCTTAGGGGATGGGATTATTTGAGTTTTCTCTTTGAGATCTCTCATATCGAGCATTTTGTAGGGCCTCGCAGTCTCAATCATGCTTGTGTGACTACATCTTGTTTCGGTACCTTGTCGGTCTATAGGCCTCAATCGCGCTTGCGTGATTTCAAGGGGTAATTTCGAACGGAAATCCTTACTAAGAACTTTAAAATAGCAGCTACCCGGTTCACCTCCAAAAGGGGGATAATCTTTGTGCAAGAGAGATAGTAACTCTCCCAAGATACTTGCCATTTTGTGCCCCCATTAGCATTTGGAGTCGGCTAACACGACGTTGAGAATCCATTGCGTGAGACTCAACGACCGTATTCTGATTACCTATTGGGTGTGTACTTGTGTCTGCAAGCAAAGGTTTTCTCTCTTAGCCAAATTCCTTCGAATTAGCGTGTTGTATTTGAAGTCACTTTTGATCTTGCGTGTTTGCTGTGTTTTTGTCCTAGCAATTGAAAATTGAAACTTTGAAATTGGGAAACAATAAAAAACATTAAAAAACACAGTGTTCAAAACTCTGTCCTTGTCAGAAACTCGTCCCTATTCAGTCCTGTGTCGTACGGGTCTTCTACTTTGTCGTCCTGGACTGTGGGAATTATCGTCTGGTTAACATCAAACTATCATACGAGTCTTGACACCTAGGGTTTATATTTGCCAGTTTGTCATACTACCCAGTGGGAATTATCATCTGGTTAACTGTCAACTGTCGTACGAGTCATCATCATCTTTAATAGTTTGTCATCTGAGAAGCATTAAATTGTCGTACAAAAATAGGCATCAACTCATACGAATTTCCCAGTTTGTCATCTGGAAGTCCTTAAATTGTCGTCTGATAAGTAATCTTTTGTCGTACGAGCCTTTGATTTTGTCAGTCCAGAAGCCTATCTTTTTGCGTACTTTTCCAGATCTGTCATACTTGCCTAATCACTCTGCAGTGAGTGTATATCTGGTCATTTTAATCTTGAGCATAAACAATCTTGATAGTGTATCCCTGTCATTGTGTTACACAACTTTGTCAATTATATCTCAGCTAGTTCAATCAAACCCTCATAAATCTGATCAATCTGATCTACTTAGATCACGTCTTATATAGGATAGATCGTTCCCTAAACTAGACTTGGTCTTCATCTCCTTAATCAAAACTCAAATGAACAACTAGCTCTGATTTAATCTTGACTTTTGTATCACTCCTATCTCTCAGTCACGTCGATTGTGAATGCCTGTTCAAACCAGGACCTCTTCTAACAAAGCTGACAAAAGTAAGGACAGTCTTACTCATTACAAACTAATCCATTCTTGCAAATCAAAACTATCATAAATCTCCATGGCTACCTTGGCCCAACAAATTCAAGATCTCAAGAGAGAAATATATGACATTCAAGCCCAACAAAAAGATTCAATGACTCCTCTTGAAATAAAATTTCATGATATCAAGAATACTAGACTTCAAGAAATGCTAAAACAATTATATAAGGTGGAACAAAAAGTAATTGAAAATCAAAAGCCAAATCTCATACAAGATCAAAAGACATCTTCACCAAGACAAAAAGACATCTATCCCCTAGATAGATAGTTTACACCTTTGGGGCAATCTATTGAGTCAGTTTTGGAAGAGCTTCTGGAGCATAATCTTATCATATTGCCTAACAAGACCACATGGGGATGTGAAATTTTGAGTAATTATTGTGCATATCATAGGCATAACAAACATAAAATTTCAATGTGCATAGAATTAAAACATACAATTCAAGACTTCCTTGATGATGGTGTTATTGAAATTGAAGATCCTAAAAATTCACCTAAGGAGGAACCAAATGTCATTACCAAGCATGATCAAAATTATGAACCTGTGTCTAGCAATGGCCCACATGTAGCCTCCATCTCTTCCATGATGCCTCCATCTCCTATGGCTTCTCAACAACAATCCATACCATATCCCTCAAATAATGAACCTAATGATGAAACTTCTCATGTTGACCATCAAGGGCTATCTCAAGGGTCTTCCCATCCAATGGTTGACCAAGATCCTACTTTCCTAGAATCCCATGATGATCCCCTTATAACTTTCCATTTCTTCCAAGATGATCCCCTTCCATCTCAAGAGCAAAGCATCCTTCCAAATCCCATTCCTAATCCACTTCTTAAGAAAGATCATGATGCCTCTTCCATCTTTTTAAACGATCCTATTCAAAATGAAGAGTCAAACACCCTTCCTACTCTATCCAATGGTCCTTTTCCATGTCAAGATCAAAGCATCCCTTCATCTCCTTGTCGTAATCCTCCATGTTCACCTCAAGGATCCATCATGCCTACAAATCCCTCTTATGATCCTATCATTCCCTACATTCCTCATAATGGACTCGTGTCTTCTTCCCATAGCAAAGTGTATCCTACAAGTCAAAATATTTATAAATGCAAAGGGGTAGACCTTCACAAGTAAGAACCCCTCCATATTAAAGAAAATATTAAGGGTCATGACCTCAGTGACATTCCTCAAGATGTTGGTATCCCTACTAAACCAAAATCCAAATACACGCCTTCTCCTTCATCTTTTCCATCCATTTTTGGACCCTATATCCCTCCATCCCTTATGCAGGATCAACAAAGGCATATATCTTCGCGCACCTTCCATCCATCTAAACAGACACAAAGGCTCACTGAGCAAAAGAAAGTAAAATCAAAAGTTATATGGGTTCCTAAGGAACTTGTAGAAGCAATGCGTTCCAAGGAACTACAAAAGCACGAAAAATAAAAAACCATGTGGATCCCTAAGCGACTCCTTAAAGCACAACAGTCTAAAGAAAAATCCAAATTGGCATCCAAAATTATTGTTCCTCCATCCAAACCTTCCAAATCTATTTCTCCATCCAAATCTCAAAATCTGGGATCCACTTTTCCTCCATCACACCACACCTCAAGATGTGTGCCAATGATGATCCTGCCAACATTTCCATTCACTCATGCACCAAACTTTCACTATTTGATCCATTATCCAACACCTCTTTTTCACTCTTCCATCCCCCTTATCCAATCCTCTGCATAAGACATTACTCTAGTTTCATTACAAAATCCAAAAACTAAGGAAATCAACATTGGAGATGTTGAACATGTACACTTAGCCGAGTCCTTATATCCTATTGGAAAAGACATCTTTATCCGACTCTTCAAACAAAGACCAATGAACTACCTACACAAAACTCCCTGACCCTATGAACAACATGCACCTTAAACGATACTATATCTAAGGGATGGGTTAGTTTAGGTTTTTCTTTTTGCATTGCATATCATTTTATTCAAAGCACCACATCACATATAGTTTCTTTTTTAAATGCATCACATTCACAAAATTTTTGCATTTACATATAGCATCATTAATAAAACAAGGCAACTGTCCAAGTTTATCATTTTTTTGCATTCAAGACAAACAAGGGTCGTCTCCTTTCTTAGATATTCGGACATGAAGTCTTTGAGATCCTAAGGTCATTCATTTTCAACATTACTCCATGACGACACTTTACTTATGGTTGGATAGTAATTTCACTATTTGAGACTTGTTAACCCAAAATCTATCAATTGCTATATATCAAACACATTAATAAAATCTCTAATTCATTCTAGACACCTAGTTGATCATATGACTAGTGAAAAATCTAAAATTCTACTTCAGCACCATTGTAATTGTCACACCCAAGTAGGTTTCATTACTTACAAGTCAAGGCAAAAGAAAAAAATATAAAAGAAAAAATGTTATGCCAAATATTCATCTCAAGGAAAAAGAGCAATGATATATAACTACAATATCACACATACAGGTGCGACAAAAAGGTTGACTATGGGAGCACGTGAGTAACTCCATCAGGGCTATGAATGCATGCTAGCAATGGAGCAATATTTGAGAAATTACAATCTATAACCTTGTCGGAGCTCTAAAAGCTTGCTGGCAGCGAGGCTCTATTTGGGATGCTTTTGAAGTTAGGATAATCCACGTAGCTAGTCATATAGGATGCTAAAGATCTTTAGTGAACACAAGAGCGGGATTTAACTCATTTGCACTCACATGGGTAAAAGAAGATCAAAGTTTCAAGAATCAATGGGGAAGTTTTCTACGTCTCCATTTGTAAATCCTAGTCACTAAGTGTGTTAATTTAGAGGTTCCAAGGGACCTTAAGGATTGATTGACCGCTTATCTCTGAAATGTTTTGTACCTCCAATTCAATTGATGTATTACAAAATGCTAAACAAACACATTCATCCTTGTTCGAATAGGAAATGCATCTTCATCATGCATTTTGTATCAACATAGGTCATATCGAAAATTCGTTGTCTCCACATGCATTCTACAGATCATCATGTCATATAGGTCTGCATACCAGGGGCATAGCTGAAAAAATCCTAAAAATCCTAAAATGTCCTGAAAAAAATCCTAAAAATAAAAAACTCAAAACATAAAAAAAAAAAAAACTAAAAAATCAAAGCAAGAAAGCATAGACCATCCATCAAACCAAAGTAACAATAGACAAACTCTCAAAGTCTGCAATCAATCTATTAAATTCTATCAAACATCAACATGTCTTATACAAGGAAGGGTACACTCGAAACCGATCAACGTCCTAGTCTTAGGGTCATCAACTGATCAATCTAAATGTCCTAAGTAGTTTAACCAAGTCCATTTTCTGTCAGTAATACCAAGTCATCCACTCTGCGTCAGTCACCTGTCTCTTAACCACTACAAAGTTTTACCACTAAGTAAACAAGCAAAACAAGAACAATGAAAACAATCACTAAAATTGTTTAAGATTCAATTGAAATTTTCTTTGTGTGTTGTCTTTTCAATTGGTTTTCAATTATTATTCTTTCTGAGTAACTCGAGGAAATCTATCTTGACTAAGAGGAGCAAGGATTGGGGGCATAAAACTTTTCTTTGTTTTTTGCTTATAGGAATAATTTCGATGATCTGAAAACATCTCATAAGTTGGGTGTCTGTGATAAGTGCCTTCACATCAAGGTGAAATTGCCACACATACCTCGACTCTGTTTATTTGTATGCTACAGGGAGGTTGGAATCATTTCCTTGTCTGTTTTGAGTAAATTTCTTTATCATGCAATCTGGATATATGCTTAATATGTCCTAGGATATGAACGATACAAGGGTCATTGCAGACAAGATAATCAATATTGCATATGACAAGGAAGAAACTCTACTTTGTCTAGCGTGTTTGCACGCAAGCCACATTCAGGTCATCCTGACTCTTTATGCCTTGATGCTTATGTTCACTTGCTATATTAAAAAGGACGTGACATTCAGATCATCTTGGCTCTTTGTGCCTTGGTGCTTGTGTTTATTCCTACATTTCCGCTCAATGATGATAAAAAATAAATTAAAATCCAGTGACTCAGTCCTAGTTTGCATACATATCCTATTTTGCATACATGAGCATATCATATAGATCCATAAGCCCATTACACATTCATTTGCATTCATGCTATTGCATGAAAAATAACAAAAAAACAAACATTTACATTATTAGATCATCATTTTCATTCATCCAATCATTTATTTGCATATAAAAAAGGAACAAATACATTCATATTCATCTGCATTACATACATACATACTAAAAATAAATGCATTCATATAAAACAACATATAGAAAAGACATCTCATAAATCATCTCATATCAATAACACAAGTACGAATGAACTCAAATCACAGATTCATATATATATCTCATCAATATCAAAGGGTACAAATGATATCACATGTCATAAATACTGTCAACCGAGGCAAGAATCGTATAAACTACAAAAATGGGGTACAAAATCTGGGAGATATATAATAATCTAACTCTCTGTCTCTCCCTCATCGCCTAGAGGAGGAGGTGGTGGCTACTGAACATGGGCATCATCCTGTCTGGGTGCCCTAACTCCCTCTGATCGAGCCATGTACTGGGAATATGGCACAACCTCTTTGTCTGCCGACACTGCTGCACTATAAGCTGCTACATAATATGCTGCTCGGCTAGACTGGTGAAGGACCTCACGCTGAGAGGCAGCTAGCTTTGCTCTCAATCTCTGAATCTCCTGGTCCCGCTCTGCTCTCACTCTTTGAATCTCTTGGTCCCGCTCTGTCCTCAGGCTCTGCAGTTGTCGCTCACGCTCTGCAATATGTGCCTGCATCACTGTTGTTTGTGTCTGCAAGACCCACACTGTACCCCTAAAAGTATGAATAATATCCATAGGTGTCTCACCTCCTGCTACTCCCTCATCGCCTCCACCACCCTACTCCTCTCTCATCTGTCCTACCTGTCTAGGAGCATCCTCACTACTAGGGTCCGTTGCCTCACCCATCTCAACATCTACTGCGACCTCTCCTCCCCTGTCCCCACCTGCATCTTTGCCAACTACTCCTAATGATCCTCCCTCTCCCCTCCGCCACTGTTTCCCTGCTACTGGTGCTCTGTTGCTACTCGCACCCGGATCTCCTCCACCCCTCCTCGGTGTCGCCTCTCTCCAAGCTCGGGGTGGGACATTGTCGCCCTCATCTATTTGAGGGGTATGCTCTCCAGGATCTGTGAATCGAGGAAAGGGATGTCTCTGAAACCAATCTCTATACTGGGGCAATACCCCTGCATCTACAACATCCTCAAGGTACTCCCATCTCTGTGGTTGTAAACCTGCTAACTCATGCATGATCAAGGCATATGACAGTCTAGGCCCCCATCCTCATCTCTCCTCATCCGCAAACCTAGCATATGATGTAAACTCCTGGGAGATACTCTGTGGCCTCCCATACTGCCTCAAAACCCTACTAACTACAAAACGCTCAATAATAACTGAAGATCTACCCAAAAGTGGCCGCATCACAAACGTATCTCTCCGCTGCCTCCTCTAGTCATCCCACTGCTCTACACCCCTGTATGGTCTCCACGCTACTGCTATCAGGTCATCTAACTGTCTCCTCCAATAATCAGTCTTGCCTAGTTGGGGCTGTGTGATATAACCATAATATCTATATACAATAGGCTAGCCATCCTACCGCGAATCATCCACAATCGGTCTGCAAACTGGGATGTGCTCCGAGGCCCAAATCTATAAAACTAGAACACCTGTCGCCATACTCTTCGCCCCTCTATAGGTGATCTCATGCATCTCATGGTACATATGCACGAGTAAGCATGAACCCCAACCTTATCTAATTGGATGAATAAACAATCTCTCTAGCATCCTACCCCATCCACATAAGAATCCCTGCTATCTCCTATCAGGCATCACGAAGCAACCAATAATGCCAGCCAAAATGCACAACAGAGGGAACTATGCTCCATATCTGCTCAACAGATCATCCCAAGTGATAGTCCGATCTAAGATAGTGCCATCCTGAAATATGTGTCTCAGTGCCTCAATGCCCTGTCGAGGAGTCGCATCATAATCAACCTTATCTTCAGCAAATAGTATCCTCAGAATCCTGTAAACATCCTTAGGAGTGATAGTCATCTCCCCAGTCAGCAGGTGTAAGGTGTTATGCTCACTGTGAAATCACTTAACTAACGCAATCAACAATTCGTGATTCACATGGATATCAAGCATCTACAACAAGTATCCAAATCCACACGAACCGATTTGATCTCTCTATGCGTCTGATAAATCTCACACTAATCTCATAATGGGTGGATATGTACATTTGAACTATGTATCTAGCAAATGAACCTACAAAATTGAACACGAAATCATCACTCCGTACTGATCAAAGTTGAGCTAAGAATGTGTCAAAAGTGCTAACAAATCCAAATTTACAAGAATCAAATTCAAAATTTGATGTTTTGATCATTAAAAACATACACTATTTTCCATACAAGTAAGTACAGAAAAGCAGCAACTCGTACGAGTAAAGATTACGAGTCGTACGAGTAAACTATCCTATACGAGTTTCTATTCCACACAAGATGACAAAATGGTTACTGAAGAACACACTCGTACGATTCAAGGGTATACACCATATGACAAAAATAATGACTTCATACGAGAAAATAAAAGTTATTAGTTACTCGTACGACAAACCCTAGTAAACCAAACGACGAAACAACTAGGGATGAAATAAAACAAAACTTTGCACGAAAAATTCAATAAAAATTCACAAAATAAGAAATTGAATAGACTTAAGATCGATCACTTACTGTTGCTGGGTAGTTTCGAGGTCGATTATGTCGTCTCTGGCGCTCGAATCGGTGATTTGGAACGAGAATTGCCATTTTGCTCTAGAGAAGGTTTTTGAAATTTTGAACTTTGAGAGGTAAAAATGAATTGAAAATGACCCTTTCAACCTCTTATATAGGCGAAACCCTAATTTTCAAACTTGCTCCAATTGACACAAAGTTTGTATTCTTAGCTAAATCAACTGTCCTGAGTCTATTTTCAAGATCGAAATCGAAATCTAATGTCAATTTTCTAATCAAATTTTCGCAACGTTGACCGCTTGACACTTTCATCTTCGCATCACTTTGCGCTCAAATATTTTCTAAATCAATTCTGATCTCAAATTAATTCTCCAATCACTCGTCGTGCTCAGATTATCATTGATATATCATTTTATTAAATAAAATTGCCTAAAATCACTGCGATCTCACTATCTTTCGATTTCGCTCCTAAGGGGACATACTTATTACGTCAACATTATCAATGATTACATCATCAAAAGTCGAGAAAATTTTCAAATCTTCATCTGCAGCCGAGCATAAAATCTTTTCAATCAAAGATTAATCGAACTTCAGTCAATCTCTAGGGGCATATCAAGTTTGTCCTCATCTGAATCAATCTTCAAGTCGGTGTTCAGTTTCGTCACATCAAATCAAGCTGGACATTTTGTTTCACTAATTGGTTCTTGTTCAATCAAGTTCGGAATCGATTTTTTCTCTTTGCTCTACCAATTCTAGTTCAATCAAGTTCTAGATCGGTGCTCGTTTCTTGATCCATCAAGTTCAAGAACGGTATCTCATTCTTCATCGGTCCTAAGTTCAATCAAGTTCAGGATCGATATCGCTCTAATCTGTTCAACTTCATCACTTCAAATCAAGCTGAACATCTCGCTCTTCATCAGTTTGTGATCCATCAAGTTCAAAACTGATATATCTTCGACATCAACTATTCTTTGAATCAATGCGCTGCTCACACATCAATTCAAAAAGGGGCAAATGTAATACCCTAAAAATGGTCATCTAAACCATGGGCCCCTAATCTCGACAACATCACCAAGATCCTAACCAAAGACAATTAAATCAACCATGAGTACCTAATTAATTAATTCTTAAATCATCAATGTCACATGGTAAATAAATCATTCCATATTAATTAAATATTTATTTAATTAATTAATCATTCCAAGTAAATCATTTTAATCAATTATCTTATTATTTAATTAAATATCCTAGCATATTTAATTAATAAATCAATTTGCCATTAAATCATTAAAAAAGAATTAAATTTGAAAAAAAAATTAAATTGAAAAATCTCATAAAAGCAATTAAATCAATTAAATATCAAAATTGAATAAAAATATAAAATAAATCAGTTTTTCTGATTTTATCTTAAATCTAGTTCAATTTCTTTTAAAGCTGAGAAAAACAACCAATCACATCAATTCACCTGGATTGTGCTTCCTCTTGGAGAATCTCGGCCACTCATCATTAATCGATCTTGACCGTTGGTCTCTCTCTGGATTTTTTATAAATTCAAGGTTTCATCTCTCATTTAGATTACCCTGGAGATTTATTGTTATTATGATGTTTTTTTCTCTAGAATCATTGAAATTTTGTGCATTGAGAATATTACATTTTAGTTTATTGCATATTAAGTTAATCATGATTGTTTTAATTCATCTAACTCAATATTCACTCATCTAGCTTAATCTTGCATCCATTTAGTTCAATTTTGTGCTTATATAGATTAAATCCTTCATTTAGGTGTCGTCTAGTCACCGGTGTTGCATAATGAAATCTGAGAGCAAGACTCAAATTCACATCTACTAGAAGGCAATAGGTCGCTTTGTAATGGTTTTATTATTCATTGATTATTGATTTACTAACCATGCATCTAATGACTTATTAAAGTGTTGTGTATTCAGATATAGATACAGGTCCACTTTTCATACACACAAATTTGACCTGTTATAGGTTAGAAATTTAAATGCAAAATCAAAACGACTGTAATCTTGCTATGTTTGTCAGAATTAAATATTGATAATAACAAACACTTGTTAAATTTGGGAGAAGATTACCGATAATTCTACGTAAGAGACTCAAAATAAATTTGTTCAAAGTTTTTGACTGGTTTGTTCAGAGAAAAGACCAGATATCAAATACCGATCAAAACAAAGCATTAAAAAGATTGGCGATGCCATGAAGAATACTCCAGCTCCACTGCAACATTTCCCTCGGAGCCTTCCATTCACTTAAGTTTTCTCAAAACACTTTCAAGGGACCCACCTCACATGTTTGTTTCTTTTGGCTTCATAATCTGCAAATTTCTCATATCCTTATTTAGCAAAGTGCCAAGGCGAGAAATGGCGTCAGTTTGCTGGTTTATAACCTGCAATGTTAGAAACAAGAAGTCGGTCATCTTGGATACTGATAACACAAAAAATATCCATGCCCTTGTAATTCTTTCAGTTACTTAAATGCCTGGCAGAAAGAGCCATTTTTGCTGTTCAACAAGAATGCCAACCTCATGCATTTCACCAAGGCATTGATCATCGACTTTTTCCAATTCAGGAAACAATGTGGCAGCTCCTCCAGATTGATCTTGCATTCGGCTCATTGATGAAAGTGTGCGTACCCTCCTCAGTAATTCTGCACCCTGACCTTGGAACTGGTAGTAGATTAGCAGAGTTCAGCCCCCCACATAAAATTTAAATAATACAGATACAAATAAATTTAACATCGTCATTACTGGCAGTAAATTTTGCCAGAGTAGTTAAGATTTTCTACTGATTCCCATATAGGCAGCGAATTTCACATGGTACAGCACATCAATGAAAAATGCAATCCTTACAATAGCTGTACATAATCACTACTTACTTGTCGAGAAAGAGCAACTAATTTTTCTCCCAACTGAGTTTCTTCTTTTGTGCTTGGGAGAAATAGAGCAAATCCTTCCAGAGCCTCAACCATCCTCATAACCTGAATTTTGAAAATAATTGATCAACTATTACCCTCCCCAACTTTCCCAAGGAACCAAAAACATAATTCAAATAATCATCAAAAGGAAATATTAGAATATTAATAAAATGGATTAAAATATTGAGAAAGTTCATCCCATTTACTGTTGACAAAGGAACAGAAGTGGACATACCCTTGTCTTTTTAAAAGAGCCACAAAGAAAAAACAAACTATACATATAGCTAAGGGCTAGTATGACACTGACTTGTTTCTCTGCATTCTCTGCTTTAAAGCCATAGCTACTACTTTCAAAAAATTCAATTCATTCTGGAGGTCAAAAAAATCATAAATCCAAAATCTTCTAAGGGATCAGAAAAATTTCTATAGCAAATTTGCAATTGAAAAATCCAGATCAACAGACCAATCCCTCCAGTTCAAAAAATCAGAAGCAAACCAGATTTGGTAACTACATTTACCAAACACTTACAAGAGAAGCAAACAATTTTGACAAATTAATTACTAGATTTGTCTTCATAGTATAGTTTGTCAAAACATTGATTTTATCTAAATATGTGGTCATGAAGGAAATAAAAAGGAAAAAAAATACAAAGGAGAAAGTAAAGACTCTTAGTATGTCAGTTTTGAATGTTTACAAATGCCATGGTTGTGGGGACAATACTGCAAGGGGCCAGAAACACATACAAAAAATAAAAAAGGCAGAAATCCAAGAAAAGAAGATATTCTTTTTTTATTTCTTAAATGTGTGAACACACCAAAAGAAACATTGATTTTTGCATGTACCCTCCATTTTACTTGTAGTATAATTCAATATGTAACACTTGTAACAATTAAATACTCAATAAAATATATTATCAGGGTTACACAGGACACGTCCTTGCCCCTTTCCCAATGTCCATGTCCCTACAAGCATTTCCAGTATGCCGGGATGGCAGGAGTCATCTTTATCTGTCAAAAAGTTGGGGATGCATTTCAACGCTGCTTGATATCCCATGGACATCTGAAATGTCCCTTAACTGTCCTAGGGGTGGTGAGACATCCCCACAACGTTTATTGTTTTTCCTCACAAGGATATAGATTGATCTCTGTTATGGGCTCCCAGTCTTACACCTTAGGATTTATCAGGAACAGATGATCCCAGGGCATCGGATTATCATTTTGCCTTGATCTCTCAGGGAGCTACAAGAGGAAACTAGTTCTTTACAAGAGGGTGTCTCCCCTCCTCACTTTTGGCTCTGCAAGTCCATATAGGGAGTTTTGCTAAGGTTGTATTATAGGTGACTTTACTCAAGAAGTAGACAAATGTGCAGGGCAAACATTACTATCATCGTAACGCACGCCCTTGAATTTTGCAAAAGATGGATCTACTGATGTCCTGAGAGCAATGCAAGTTTACTTGATGATCAGATTAAATGGACTCAAAAAGATTTGTCTTAATTGGCTACAGAATCATTATTATGAAGAAAATGAAAACACATTTAAGAAATTTGATCAATTTCATGCAGTTCAGATCGGTGCCAAATCTATTGGGCCAAAAGATGGAGAAATTAGAAAGCTATTAAAAGACTTACTACTTGTGTGCTTGAATCACTTAATTGGCATCATAAAACATTAGATCTTTATTGGATTAGAAATGAACTTTACTAGCATTCAAATTCAATCACACCTAGACAAACAGGTATCAGATGAATTAAAACATCACCGATATCGAGAACTACCCAAAAGCCACAGTTACCAGTATATTAATGTGAAAAGAATTTTACAGTATGTTTGAAAGCCTTCTTCTTATAAAAAATGATTCATCACAGTCTAAGAAAGGATTACAAAATAACCCAGGATCAAAGAGGTGCCTAGCTTCATTTCATTATCACGATTTCATTTGTCATTCTTCATTTTGAGTTTGTTTGATTTTGCATCCAAGGACAAAAACCCTTCGCTGTATTCCTGAGATCCAGGAGGATGAAAACCCTCTTGGCTCTCTTCTCTGGAGATGAGGATGAAAACCCTCACCTTTGGCACTGGCAATTTCCACATAGGATTCGCATGTTGAACTAATTCGAAGATTTGTACAAATTTTCAAGGTCTTGGCAATCAAGATTAGCAAGCAAATAATTTATTGCCATCAAGGAATCAAATTTCAGTATTTTCAGACTTTTCAAACATTTTCTGTTGCTGATTTTCATATGATTTTGGAGCGACCAGCATTTTCAGATTGTGGTGCCAGCATAAGGAGAAATTGTCAAGCAAGTCACAAAATTAATTGTTGTTCATCTGGATGTGCTTGTTTATAAATTTCAGGGTTTATTTGTCATATCATATTGCTGATTGGATGAACTGCCTCAATCCTTGTCCAGCTGCAGTGAATTGTCACACATCTCATAAGTAAGGCACAGCTATTGGAAAAGGTTTTTATGGCACATGCTGATTTGATTGTGTTCTGGGAACCATACCAATCCATTACCCAATCGCAGCCTTGATTGGATGTTGTACATCAACTAGGGAGCATGACTGACTCTATATTGTAGATCACAGCAATTCTGAAGAGCATTCATTGTATTTGGATGGATCATATGACTTTAATGGGCATCTTTATGAGCTTCCTTGCTGAGCCATATTACACATTTGAAGATTGTTAATCACTGATAAAGTGAATTGGAGGAGCAGGAGCAGTCAAGTTGATAGTTGTGGACAGCAAATACCCTCATAGTGCTTGCCACATCCTAAATAGTAATCATATCCACTGTGATCATCAGTGGAACCAATATTTTCGCCTTATGAGTCTATTTAGCATGAAATTGAAACTGAAATATCATATTGAAGCATCACTCTTATGAGCAAAAAGCATATTGTGAGTAAATAACGTCTTATACTTCTGCTGTTACATATTACAAGTAATTGCATCAGTTCTGGTATTTATTATGTGAGGAAATTTCAGTAATTAAACTGGGCAATGCTAGATCTACTATTGAGCATGCAATTGAGGGTTTAATGTTAAGAGGGGTTGTTTCACGAGTCTCCAGACACATGCTTATTTCCAAATTGTTGATTCGGTTTTCAAATTGTTTTAAAATCAAGAAAATAGAAAGAATCCGGAAATTTTCAAGAATCTAAATTTGGGAACATTACAATGGTATCAGAGCAAAGATCTTGCAAGCCAGTTTTAGGAAGGACAACCCCTAATCAATTTGTGCCAGACATTTTTTAGGGATGATAGATTGGGTACCCATATGAAGTGCTACAAAATTTTAGTTTCTCACTAAAGGGTATAACTATTCTCAAAGGTGAAATCTTCAATAGAGAAGGTCATTAATGCCTATTTACCTACAACCCCAAAATCTTCATCCACTTGCCCCAATCATCTAATAAACTTTATGCACTTATACTGGTTTTGCATAGAAGCAAAAAATGTTGATTTCCTCAATTTTCTTGTATACCAAAGCCTACTCTAAGATATCCCATACCATCCTAGACATTCTCAAGCATCCAATTATCTGACTCTATCTCAAAACTTCTTCTTCCTTCACCAAAGTGCTTCTTGAGTTGCATTCATTCTTGCTATTGAATCTATCCAATCCTTCTACAAATCATTGATAATGAGATATTTTATTAACTAATCACAATGTAGTTGTGCATGATTTTAAGAGTTGGCTACAAAAATCAAGAGGGTGAAACGGAATTAGAATTTAAGGCATCACAATTCTTGTTTGGACACCATAGCCAAAGCTCTTGATATCCTCCTCCATAATGGTTTTGTTTCAATTATGATGATTTAGAGGATGCAAATTGTTTGGGATCTACTCCTCTTGAACAAATAGATATAGAATAAGCTACCAAGGCCTCTGGTTAGTGTATATATATATACACATATACATATATACATGTATGTATGTATGTATGTATGTATGTATATGTATATGTGTATATACATGCATGTATATATGTATATGAGTATATGTATGTGTGTGTGTGTGTGTGTATGTATGTGTATGTGTATGTGTATGTGTATGTGTATGTGTATGTGTGTATGTTTATATATATGTGTGTGTGTGTGTATAATTGTTACAAGACCTACCTATTTGTTGTAAACACACACACCCCATGCAAATGGGGACCACCTTTTTTTTCTACGTGTTTTGCTTTGTTTAATTTAGCTTGGCAATAATTTTGAAGTTGCTGGCCTTAGAATGAGGGGTTTGGTCTTGTAGAGTATAGGAGTGGGTTGAAAAATGAAATTGTGCAAGGATATTTGAGAGAAAATTTATTGCAAAATCAAGTCTGTGAAAGTTATGAAATTTTGATACTGAAAATTTTGAAGTTTGAAAGTGAAAAATTCCTTGCACAAAAGTGTAAAAGTGGAAGTTTAAATTTGCAATGAATTCCAAAACTCATGAGACACATTGTGCAAAATGGTAAAGTAAAAAGGTGAAGTTGCAATTGAAATTGTAAAACTTAATTGAAAAATTTCACTTCACATTGTTAAATGGCTTTGCAATTTTGATAAAAAAATATAAGACTGATAGAAATTGTAAAATTGCCTTGCAATTCCTCAAGCATCATATGCATATCCTCCTCAAATTGCAAAGAAAATCGTTCCAAGAGAGGAAATAAATTGCCAGAAATTCGTGAAAAAAATTGTGCAAGACAACCTTGCATTTTCACCGTATTGTGTAAGACAACTTTACATTTTGCACTTTTATGCAAGCACCATATGCATTCTCGCCTTTCATTTTGCCTAGTTTTTTGCATGCATTAAGGTAAATTTCATTACACATCAACTTTGCAATTTCACTTCACATTGCACATCAACTTTGCAATTTCACTTCACATTGCACATCAACTTTGCAATTTTGCTCAGCATTGCATGTCAACCTTGCAATTTCAACCTTGCAATCCCTCTTAAAATTGCGTGTTCATCTTGCAATTCCTCCAAACATTGCAAGACTACCTTGCAATAAAGCTCAACAATGCATGAGTATCTTGCAATTCCAATTTACAATGCAAGACTACCCTCAATTTCTGCCGTACAATACATACTTAAGTCTAAATCGTGCCACAAAATGCATGAAGAGGTGTGATTTCCGCTCTACATTGCAAGCATACCCCTAAAACCTGCTCAACATTGTAAAACAAGGTGAAATTCACGTTCAACGATGCAGGCATAGGGCAAAAATCTGCCTAAAAATGCAGACCTTAGGCTGAAATCCGCTGGGTAAATACAAGAGCAATGTGAAATCTGCTCAGAAGTGAGCGCTATACCTTATATTTATATGCATTCAATACATGTTGAAACAAATGAGGCCCACTTGGATATTGATATCCCTATAAAATGTGTGGAATTAGGTAAAAAATCCAACCTGATTGCAAGAACAATAAAATTCTCTCCTAATTTCAATTTTAAAATGCAAATGTCTAAAGGAAAGGGCCAACCTGAGATGGAGAAGGATTTGCAATTGAAAAACAAAATAATTCTAACCTATCCAACCTCCTTTTGTTAAAGGTTAAGTTTCTACTTGAGCACCTATTTATGCAAGGTCAAAGAGCAATCATTTTCACAACAATTCAAAACAATTCCCAACAGCAAACATGAAGCGAATTTTATTGCAAAGCAAATCAAATTCCAAACAAAACTATTGAAGAAGATCAGATTTCAAAGTCATGCATTGAGTGTGCATAAAAGAAGGATCAAACAATCAATTCACAACTCAGATCAGAACATTCAAAGGCAGAGCAGATCCGAGATGCAATAGAGAGGTGAGAATTCCAGCAGGAGGCTGAACTCCAATAGAAAACTGTAAATTCAAGTACATGAAATTAGGTTTCCGACCGAGTATTGAAGAAGGAGGAAAACTTGAACAAGAAAATCAGGTTACAGCAGGAGGAGTTAACATTGAAAGTAGAAAAGAAGCGAATTGTCAAGGAGAAACATGTAATATCCCTTGCCCAAACTGATTGATTTTGGCTCAAGGAATATTGTCAAACACTTTGTATGCTGTCTTTCTCTATTCTGATTTTTGTATTTCAGATTGTTTGATACACTTTGAAAGTTGCCAAGAAATTTAGGAAGTTCACCAATGATGTTGACAATACCTCTTACAATGAACTAGTATGCGAGTGCAGTTCTTTTTGGTATTTTTAATGCATATACATGAAAACTAGATATGGAATGCATACCTACAGCCAACTGACATTTCGACAAACAACTGGCATGCAACTATTATGCTGATCATATATGCTATTAAAAGGACATTTCGTCAAACAAATGGTATGCAACATATATCTCCTTTATTGAATCCATTCCTAAGTACAATGCTGCTATGGATTTGCCAATACTAATTGGCTTACAAAAAGACTACATCAATGCCAAATCTGATTCTAAGTTATCACTTACAACAACAAAATTATATGCCTAATATTTCAATACTAGCTACTAATAGTTGCAAGAGGAACCTGATAAGAGTGATGCTTAATGATGGAGATGAAAGTTGCAATCGGAATCAAGCAAGATACTATAGCGCGGCACTGTTCACGCGCACTGTTCACGTGCACTGTTCATGCGCACTGTAGCAGCAAGAACAAACTTGCAATCTGCTCTTAAAACCCTGAATAATTTGTTGATAATCTCTCCCAACAAGAATGATATAACTCCATGTGCCAAAGAAGGACGATTCACAACCAATTATAAATGTTCTCCAACAATAAACTTCAAACCCTTGTAGAAAAATTCACCAATTTGCACAAATGAAAGAACTGAAGTATTCTTTCCCACAACTGCAATAATTCAGGTGTTATTTCACACCTTCAAAATTACTATCAATAGGAAGTTTTCGTTTCCTATGATCAAAGAAGAAAATTGCGAAAGCCCTAGGCTCCACAATAAAAATCAATCAAAATACTATTCATCAACCAGATGCTGAGAATGAACTCTTGCCTTTCCTTTTATTCTTTCCTTAAGAGAGCTCAAACACCTTCCTGGCCAATGTGGGATAAAAGATTTATTCCCACATTAAATTATTCACTTAACGCACTTTATTATATTAAAGTGACTTTATTATTATAAAGTTACTTTAGAACTTTATAATAATATTAAAATATTAAATAAATCACTTAAGTCACTTAAACTTTAATATCTCTTGATGTACTTGTCTGATTGCTAAACTGTCTAAGCCAGGAGTCGACTCTCCCTGTTCTCCATGTGATTGGATGCTTGTCTAAAAATAGAAACCCTGAATAGTGACTTACTATAAATAGTAAGTATGTGGAACTGAGTCTAGAAATAGCTGCAAAGGCCCAATCAAGGTTGACACTGCCAATAAGCTCTGCTCAGGTGTCTTTCTATTAATAGGAACCCTAACTCTCCCAAAATAGTAACTTACTATAAATAGTAAGTGTGTCAATCTGAGTCAAAAAACCTGTGCAAAGGCCAAAACCTGAATCCAGCTGAAGAGTAATGTCTCTAATCACCAAGTAACTGCCACACGAGGCCCTCTATCAATAATTATTAGCCTACAAGGGTCAAATGATAGGCTAATTCTTACAAACTTTGATGCTCGCAAAATGGGGACATTACAAAACAAATCATTCATATTCAAATCTGAGCAATTTCTTCATCATTTTGAGCATTTTCTAGACCCAAAACTTCATTTATCAAGTGAAAAATGCCATTTCCAGATTGTAGGAATGGTCTTGTGGAGCAATTTTTATGAATTGTTGATGATATTGTTGATATTGTTTCACACCTTTCTATTGAAGATTGATTATCATGAACTAAGAATCCAAGATCTTGAACTCTCAATCTTCTTGCATTTTATTTACATAGGATTTCATTCATAATATGATCTAAGGTAGTTTCTCTCTTTTCCAGATTGATGCAAGGAATGATGCATGGAATGATGGTGAATGATGGAGAAAGATACAACAACAACATGAAGAGGTCAAGTTCCAAGTAATGCAAGGAAGCAGATTGCTCTATGATGAAGGACTCAACAAGAGCGTGAGATAGGATCAACACTACAAGATGATGACAAGGAAGAAAATAACAAAATTGAGGATACAACTACGACAAGTCAGGAAATTCGCTCAGGATGAAGGACATCATGGAGGATGGCAAAAATGAAGATGAAAGGTGAAAGGAAAGATCAAAGAGAGCATTTTGAAGTTTCAGAAGAGTTAATCAAAGTTAGAAACTCATTCGATGGAGAATGAAGAAGGATATCAAGTTCAAGGATGGAAATCTGGAATGAAGAGCTAAGTGAAGAGAGGAGAAACTTTACAAGGCGGGTAAGAGCTGAGGTAGCGCCTGCTCATCTCTACGAACCAAATAGTTCAAGGTCAACATGTCTAGATTCATTGAACCCGACTCATCCAAAGAAGAAGAGATGGACATGTAGCAAGACATTAAATATAATGTTACAACTCATTTTCATTGGTCCCTTCCCTAAAAGGACGTGCATTCAAAGTTGTGTAATTTTCTCATTGGATGGCATTAAATTTATGAGGTGGTAGTTATAACTAACTCCCCTTAGGGTTTTATTGAATTATCTTGGCCATTGATTTAGAATCAATCTGGACCCTTCATTTTGTAATTCAAAGTCTATATAAGGCTTGGCCTTTTCATTTGTAAAGGTTAATAGTTAGAAGTTAATAGTTAATGGTGGTAGAATTATTAGTAGGAGGAGATTAGCAATTGTTGCCAAGACTATGCTGGAATAAATACATAGTTTTGATTGAAGATATGGTGGATCTTTGTGTGTTGTTTCAACATTTTGCATGGTTTCTACTTCTCAAGTTTTAGTTGAAGTTCATTGATTGTAATGGAGGACTATGACCATTTGTAGTTTGTTGATTGCAAATTGCAACATGGTTAGTTTGAACTTATTATGATCTTAATTCGATTATGCATGTTCATTTGGATTGCGCCAACATTGGGTATTGGGATGGATGTTTACAATAGGAAAATATTTCAATTTCCTTTGGAGATCGCATCAGTTTTGTGTAGTTGTTTCCTCTTGGTGAAGCAAAGTTTGATTTAAGGAATTTGTCCATCTAAAGCACTATCCATTATCATCATTGTTCATAGGTCTTAGATTAGATTCTTTAACCCTTATCCTTTTGATCTTTGTTTGGTAGAAGTTTGAGTTAGTTTAGGAAGAAAGCATCACTAAATTGCTAATCTGATGTTCAAGTTCCAACAATTTTGTAAAAGTGAACAACATAAGTCCCTTTGTGTAAACAACATATCACATCATTTCACTGAGTATATCCATTACAACATCAAGAACTGTCAATAGGAACCTTGGGGTTACCTTAAATGATCACATCATTTAGCATTTGAGTTTCCTTATTCAAGAGAGGTTAGAATACTTAGTATTTTACTCTATGTTTGAGAGTGTCACAAAATGCCCATCAACACTACCCCAAACTCACTAAAACTCGGCGAGTCTTAAGGCCATTTCCTTGATGTGAGGTTGTAGGACTTACAACCCAAGTACTCCGTGAGTCTAGTTAGATTCGCCATCTCTACCAAACTGTGATGTCCCCGATATAATTAAATAATAAAATTAAAGTACTTTATTGTATGGCCCAAATTTAATAATAAATCTTTCGGGCCCCTTATTTAATTAGTCAAGTTTTATTTCGGTCGTGTCAGCTTGTTTGGAACCCTTCGGGAAATTTCCCGGAGCCCATATTTATGGCCGAGTTAGTCATTGTTGTAGGTATGCGAATTTGGTAATTTCTTCGTATGTGCGAATTCCAATTGGAGTTCAGCTTGTCTGCCATTTCGGAGGTGAGAGATCCTCCCTACTTGGCATCCGCAGTTTCGGTGGGAGTTTCTCCTCACCCTATTTTGCTTCTTTTCGGAGTCTGTATAATCTGTTGTGCAATCATTATCAATATAATTTGTCTTTGCATGTGCGAATCTTTCTTCTGGCAAGTCTCTTGTGTCTGGAATATTAATAATTCATTTCATTTCTCTGTGCAACGCTGAACTGTCTAAACGTCTGGAGGGCTCAAGGATGAAACTCGGTGGATATTCACTCACCGTACAACCATACCACCCACTCACTGTGCGGCTACTACCGTACGTCCAGCCCATACGACCATACCACCGTACGATCAAGGTCATTGATCCACGCTCATCACACACCGACTTCCTGAGGGGAGTGTTCCGTACGGTTACCACCGTACGTTCTAAGGAGCCATACAAATTACATCGTACACTAACTGCCTGAGGGAAGTGTACCATACGGTCACCACCGTATGTTCTGAGGAGGCCATACACAATTTACACCGTACATGGAGCGGTTGAAGAAGACCGTATTGCGTACAAAATCTTATAGTGGTATCAGAGCTGGTGATCTTGCCAGCCTGTCGGGTAGTGGATGCAAGTGTACACTAGAAGGAGGTACTGTTCTGCTGACCGAATGGGGGAACCACAGGATCTTGCAAGAGAAGTCATGGCACTATTAAGGGAGCTAACCAAAAGCCAAGCTTAGCTCAACGACAACAAATCAAGGAGGAAACATTACGACAATTGGCCTTGGGAAAAACGAATGGAGAACAAAATGGGCAGGGCGATAATTCGGTCACTAGAAGGTCAAACTCCCAGCACTCACATTCACGGCCGTTGATGCCGACTTTTTCCCAAAAATCAGAAGCGTCGTGCGGGGAGAAAGAACCCACTTTTTAGGAGATGCAAGCACAGTTGAACCAAGATTGGAGGGATGCAAATCTCAAGGGGGACATATCCTTCAAGGATTATGCTGAGCTCCGGATGAAATACTCGAGCTGCAGAAGTCGGGGCTATTATGGTCACTATAACGATGACATCAAGCGGAAGGTTAATAAGATCAATCTGTCATCCTTTGATGGGACCGAGGCAACCTCGGCACGAGTTTGGGTACAAAAAGAAGATACCTACTTCCAACTCAACCCGATGCCTGAAGATGAAGCTATCAAGTTTGCAGCACTTCACCTGGAAGGAGTCGCTCACGAATGGTGGCATCATGGAATGGTCACTCTCGGCCATGACCAGATAACTTCCTATGTCGACTTCACGGAGAGGCTCATCGACTGATTTGATGGGAAGGATCTAGAACTCAATTTCAAGGAGCTGGCGCAACTAAAATAGTTGAGACCTATGGACAGTTACATCATAGAGTTCTAGAGGCTATCCGTGTTGGTAACAGACATCTCAGAGCGAAGATTGGTAGTCTTGTTCATGGACGGATTGATGGAACCCCTGAAAGGTTGGGTGAAAGGGTTCGATCCCAGCACGCTCATGGAAGCAATCAAGAAGGCCTGTAACATGGGAACATCGTCCTCTTCCAGAAATTTGCACATACCAAACCACCCTTTGTTCTGAAGGAGAAGGATAATAAACCCTTCCTGAAGAAGTCATCGTTGGATGAGGCCACAAAACAGGAACTCAGAAGGAAGAAGCTTTATTTCACCTGCAGGGAGCCATGGGAGCCAGGACACCGATGTTTGGGCAAAGGGAAGATTCATTATATTGAGGTGATGTTCGATGGAGAAGAGGAGCATGAGGAAAGTGAACCACCAAGGGAAGAATCTGTCGAAGAAACAAGCCTGGCGGAGAGAATTTCCACATCGGTATGGAGGGGAGGCGTCATTGCCACACTGGCGGGTACCCCAAGGTGCAGTGTGTTTAGGGTAAGTGGTACGCTTCAAGGGCAATGAGTCCTTTTTATGCTAGAGAGTGGGGCCTCGCTCAACTTCATAAACTCGTCACTCGTCACCTGAATGGGTTTGCATACAAAGGAGCATGAAGGGTTCGATGTCAAGGTGGTAGGAGGCAATCTCCTATCATGCACTCACCTGGTTCCGCAACTGAGCATCACCATGGGAAACTACACGGTGACAGACGATTTATTTGTAGTAGATCTGGATGACACAGATGTCATACTGGGCATTCAATGGATGGAGACCCTTGACCAGTACACACAAAGCTTCAAAAAGATGGAGTTCTCATTCGAGGTGGATAGCAGGAAGGTGGTTCTCAGAGGAATGTCGAATGGCGACCCGAGGGAGATTTCTGCCAAACGAATGGAAGCCATCTTTAGACATGATGAAGTAGTCTGGGCAACACATTGCTTGATCTCGACAAAACCTGTGAAAGGGCAACCGATTTACTTCTAGGATGAGGAACTTCGGGAGGTTTTGGATAAGCATAGTTTGGTCTTCGCTGATATTCCACCTGGTATACCCCCACATCGAGGGTTTGAGCACACCATCAAGTTGAAGGATGTAAACCAGTATACTCAGAGAAGATTAATGTTGTCGGTAAATGGACTGTGTAGTAGGACCAACATGTTTGATGGAAGACCAAGTTGATCCACCAACAAAGAAGAGGTATGCAGGTATGAAGGCCCACCGGTGGAGTTAGGTTATACCGGTAAGGTGAGTTGAACCGGTAGTCAATCTTGGTCAATGAAGAATGTCAATCCAACATAGCAAACCAAACAGAGGTGGATGTTGACAAAGATGATAGCTGGAAGCCAGGTGGTGATCATGCACAGGTCGGTGAAGTGTGCATCGACGTAACAGTCAACAAGAAGGTCAACTTTTATGAAGAACCTAGAAGTCATGGGAGGATGGCAGAAGATTGCAGCTCGAGGAAGACAAGCTGGCAAGCGATTGATCTAATCCTGCAAGAAGATCTGATCTTCGTACCCATTAGCTAAAGGAAACAGTCGAGCCATTAATGGCATGTGACAGAGAAACGCAATAATTTAAATATAGAAAACGCACATTGGAATGCGAGGTGTTGGCGGTGCTGATCGATGACGTGCAGATCATCTCTCTTGAAAAGCAGATCGGATCAAATCCAATACGGATCGAGTTGGTGAAGGCAAAACCTAACACAACACTATTTGAATGTTGTTTTGGCGGGAACCCTAGAAGATAAATATGTGAGCTCGAGACTGAAATCTGTTGATGCTTGATGCGAAGTGTGAGAGAGAAGAGAGCCTGAGCAAGGAGAAAGATTATCAGCCTTAGAGTTTATTCTGAGAAAGTTGCAGTGTGAGTTAGTAGGCAAAACGGTGAGAGGGTCTAACCGGTAGAGACAGAGTAACCGACAAATTGTTGCAGTTCTAACAGTCAAGCAAACCGGTGAGGTGTGATTGGTCAAGAAGGCATCCAAGGGTGACACAATGTGGTGTGAGGCTAAGGGAGAAAGAAGAGAGGCTAGGAGTAACCGGTGAGTGATCAGAGAGAGTAATCTGATAACCGGTAGTGTGAGAACCAGTGAAGAAAAGGAGGTTGTTAATCGACAAAAATCCATTGATCAGGTGTTGCAGAACTCATTTGCAACTAGGTGCTTGGTGCAAGGGTTGGTGCTCCTTGGGTTGGTGCCCTAAATCACTGTAATCCATTGTTTCATTGTGAGGTTTGATTGGAGTAGTAGACTCCAGCAGCATTTCTCACTGAGGTTTTTCCCATATTGGGTTTTCCTCGTACATCTCGTGTTGTGGGTTGCATTTGTGTGTTTGCCTCTTTTGATATCCACATTTATCTTACCGGTTTGATTGTTTAGTGCTTAGGGTGATAACCGGTATTCCAAGGTTGTTTAAAAGGAAAGAATTTAGGAACCACTGATTCACCCCCCTCTCAGTGGTACATTGTGTTCAACAGTTAAGTCAACAAGATGGTAAGGAAGACATTTCCAAATGCACTCCAGTTCGCCTTGGCCAAGACTACTTGAAGTCCGCCTAGGAAGGGAAGATGTGCCAAAAGAAGTTAAACTCCGCCCTACCCAAGTGCATGGCATAAACAAGTGTGAAGTCCGCCATATGCACATAAAAAGATTGTCCTAACATTCATGAAGTCCGCCTATGCTAGATGAAAGGTGGCAAAGAAGTCTTCAAGTCCGCCAAAGGTTGGAAAGGGGTAGATGGAAAAGAATAAGCCAAGTCTGCCTAGACATAGTTGGAATAAAGTGTTAGCTGCGTTATTGCATACGGGAATACGACTAGTTAATTAAGTTGTAATTGGGTTTGTTAGTTGGCAGCCGAGCGGTGGTAGTTGCGGTGCGACGGTTGGCACTCGCACCCCCTCGGTATCTTTATATACTTCAGAATGTAACTTGCAACACACGATTATGAATGAAATAACATATCTGATACTTGTCTGATATCTATGGCATTGTTCTGCATTACGTACTTTATGCTTTAAGTATTCACCCGAGAGGGCAAACATTTGGCGCCGTTGCCTAGACGTACTCGGGAACGGAAGACGCGGATGGTGCACGGACACGATGGGCCTACCCGTTGGTGAAATAAACCCAGAGGCCGACGACGCGAGAACATAACTTTACACAGGAGAAGACACGACAACGAGAGAATTTTCAATTTTGCTCCAGGTAGCCATCCAGACCTATGTCCGACGAGAGGCGGCGGAGGCGGAAATCCCACCAAGTGTCGTGTGGACAACGCTGGAGGTTAGCCCGACAGTAAACCGGTTGATGAACCACCTCCCCCGGTTGCTTGCACAAGCATCGCTGGCACAACAGGCTCACCTAGAGGAGATTGCCCAGGAAGAGCGACGCTAACAAATCCTTCAACGCTATGAAGAAAACAGTCGACGGGAAATGGAACGAGATGGCGCCAGGCCAGGAGGGAATTGAACCTTGAACTTTTTATATTCAAATAAAAGTGTCATTGACACGAGTTGTATTGGAGGAAATGAATTAATAAAGACATGTTTTGATTTATGTATTGTGAGTTATGGAAATGTGCGACAATTAATGCCCAACCTATTGAATAAAGATAGAAATAAAAAAGCAGAAACGAACGAGTGGGAGGCCGCGCAGAGGGCCTTGATTCTGGAGCAGCAAATAGAACGTAGACGGAGGCTGAGGCAACTTGCCGAAGGACGACCTACCGAAGGGTGGCCCGAGGGGAACCAAGGAGGTGTCATGGAGGGTGCAGAAGCCAACGGATATTTCTACGTGTCGCCAGAGCCTCGTAGGACGCAGAGCCACGAAGAGTTTCTGGAAGAAACAAGGTTACAGCGAAATCTAGTCGAGGAGATGCGGGATCAGTTTAGAAACTTATCCCTTACACCACGGAGTGAAGATCACCAACGGGAACCAGGAGTGGGCGCGGGTGAGAGCGAAGGGGAGGGCAACCGTACGGCTGTAGGTGCGACGCACGGCAGGCAGAACACGGTATCACCAGTCACCCACGCAGGACACACCACAAACGCTGGAGGGAGCGGCGCAAGGGCTCAGACACAGCAACAGCCACCGCAGGGGAGACGACCCCCATCAATGGCAGGTAAACAGAAACTACCGAAGTTCAATGGCGACGGGAAGGAGGATCCCGTTCGCCATCGTCGAACGTGCGAAACCATATGGTCAGCAGATGGTGTTACCGATCAAGATGAATGGGTAACACAATTCCCAACAACCTTGAGGGGAGTGACCATAGACTGGTACTCAGATATGGATAAGGCCAAAGTCGGCACATGGCCCGATCTGAAGAAGGAGTTTCGGATAGAGTTCCGTCTCCTGAGAGATGACAATGAAATAGTCGCCGAGATCTATGGAACGAAGTAGAATAAGAACGAGACAGTGCGAGCTTATAGTCGGCGGCTGAAGGAACTACTGGGAAAAATGGAGAGTCAACTAGCAGATGGGTTGAAAAAGCAATGGTTCATGGAGGGACTAAAGCATTCCCTCCGAAAGAAGATGAAAATTGTTCCACCTACATCGTATGAAGATGCATACAATAGAGCGATGGATCTCGAGAGCGAGACCAAGACATCGAAGAAAAAAAAGGATAGCTCATCTAAGGAGGATGACTCGTCACAGGAAAGCAGCAACGACAGTGAGGCTGGCAAATGGGTGCAAGCGCTCCAGAAAGACATGGAGTGAATGAGAAGGGAATTCAAAACAATGAGAAGCACTAGTCGGACCGAAGGGGACATATGGTGCACTAAGTGCAAAGAGGAGGGGCACACAAAGGGTACTTTCTCGAAGAAGGCATTTTGCGAGATTTGCCAAGTGATGGGACACTCCACCAAGGAGTGCCCATACAACATGAAAACCCGGAACACGCAAATGAACTAGGTGTTGTTCACGGAGCAGGCCAGAACGTCCGCACCAGCGAGTACAGGCCAACAAATAAACACGACATCATCTGGAGGATACCGGGATAACAGACGCGGCAGCGGAAGAAATAATAACAATAACAATAACAATAATAGAAACTGGATCCAGTATGACGCCAAAGGCCGGCCAATGATCCAGTGTAGGGCCTGCAATCAGTGGGGACACTTCGCCCGCGACTGCACAAAGGAAGCTAACCCTCAGCACCTTTGCCAATGGTGCAGGTCAGGTGACCATGAGGATGCAAATTGCCCGAAGCCTAGTGTAAACCTTCTAAACATAGAACCCATGGAGGCGGAAGTATTGGCAATCACCAGGGCGCAGGCCAAAAAGAGTGCATACCCAAATCCCCGCACGGAGACCGAGAGGGTGCGGGAAGCAAGAGACGAGATCACAAAGGAAATGGCCACACAAAGGCATAACAGCCACGAGACTACAAGTCCCCTACAGACGAGGGAAGAAGAGGAAATCTTACGGCAAATATTGCAGATAGAGGTACCCGTGAGAATTCAAGACCTCTTGGAGACCATGCCGCAGCTAAAAACCGCTATCTTAAACTTTGTACCTTCACAGGTGAAAATGAGGGAGGTCGTAAGCCCCATAGCCGACTCTGCGTTAAGGGAGGTCCTAAGCCCCATGGTCGACCCCATGTTGTTGGTAGTCAACAGCGGACGCCAACCGGCGGTAGTAGAAATGGGCATACTGGGGACTACCCTGACAGACACCATTGTAGACGGAGGGTCGGGAGTAAATGTGCTCCCCGAAGAGACATGGAAAAAACTAGGAAAGCCTACGTTGTGGCCCCCCACGTTCAACCTACTAGGGGCAGATCAACATGGGATTAAACCCCTTGGTACCCTCATGGGCCAGCAAGTGATGATTGGCACGCAGCCCTTCGTGCTGGATTTTGTAGTAATTCCCCTGAAGCAGAAAGGGTATGACGCCATCCTTGGGCGTGGGTGGCTCATTGCAGCAAAAGCGAACCATAACTGGAAGTGTAATACTCTGTCCTTGGAAAACGTGGGGAGGAAGTACGTGATCGATCTCCGTACACAGATGGTGAGTGAGGAGTTGGCATCCTCCTCCGACTCGGAATCTGAGGGAGACCAGTTGGCGGAGGGTGGAGACGGATGCCGCATGGAACCTAGTGACGAAGGGGTGTTAGAACTGGAGGCATGCCTAGTGACGACAGGGACTCCTTGAATGGCCTCTTCCATTGGCAAATGGGAGATTATGAATTATTTACACCCTCGTGCAATGTATTGAGCATCGAGGAAGAACCAGATATATTTCCCCCAGAATATGCCGAGTACAATGAAGGGGAGGCCTCGATGAATGAGACGTCGGCACACCAATTCCCGAAGGGGGAGCCCATTAAATATCAGGAAGCCAATTTAAAGGAGACAAATCTCGGGGGGACGAGTGACCCCAAGATCATCCTTGTCGGAGATGATTGGAATCCAGTGCTGAAGGCCGCAGCCTTCAAAATTTTCCTTGAATACAAGGATGTCTTTGCATGGACATACAAGGACTTGAAGGGCGTGCCCCCAGAGTTGTGTGTACACTAAATAACATTAGTACCGGGAGCCCAACTAGTAAGGAAGTGGCCTTACCGTATGAACAAAAATTATGCTGCACGGGTGAACGACGAAATTGAGCGGATGTTGGAAGCGGGAATAATCTTCAAAGTGCAGACAAGCCAATGGTTGTCTCCCATTGTGATTTCCCTCAAGAAAGAGGCCAATCAGATCTGGATCTGTGTAGACTTCCGATGCCTGAACGCTGTCACTATTAAAGACCCGTTTCCCATACCCTTCACCGTCAGCATCTTGGAGGAAGTAGCTGGACATGAAATCTATTCCTTCATGGATGGATTCTTTGGATACAACCAGATATCCATCGTGGAGGAAGATAAGTTGAAAACAACCTTCGTGGTGGAGGATGGTGTGTACGCATACAACCGAATGCCCTTCGGTCTATGCAATGAACCTGCCACCTTTCAACGCATCATCTTGCACATCTTTGACAAGATGTCGGTGGGGAACTTCAAATCCTTCCTGGATGATTGGTCTATCTATAGCGGACAGGACATCCACTTAAAAACCCTCGGGGTGTGCCTAGAGAGATGTCGGAGGGCACGGTTGGCCCTCAACCCGAAGAAATGTAGATTCATGGTACCACAAGGAAGATTGTTGGGACACATTGTGTGTAAAGAAGGATTGAAAACGGACCCGGACAAGATTCGGGTAATAGTAGAAATGGAACCTCCTACAGATGTCATGGGGATAAAGTCCTTCCTTGGTCATGTGGGGTACTACAGGAGGTTCATCAAGAACTTCGCTGAGGTGTCCCACCCGTTGGATAAGTTGACACGGAAAGGGGAACCATACATTTGGGCAAAGCCACAGAGCAAGGCCTTTGAAGAGCTGAAGACAAGGTTGATGGGAGCACCCATACTGGCATACCCGAATTGGGATAAGGAATTCCACGTTCACGTGGATGCCTCAAACTATGCCATTGGGGCTACATTAGCCCAAGTAGGAGGGCACGGGTTGGACCACCCTGTTTATTTTGCCAGCAGGTTGCTCTCGAAGGCGGAAAAGAACTACAGTACCACAGAACGTGAAGCCCTCGGTATGGTCTATGTCGTACAGAAATTCCGTCATTACCTCCTGGCCACACCATTCACATTTTACGTAGACCACCAGGCACTCATGTACTTGGTAAACAAGCCTATTATCCAGGGGAGGATAAGCCATTGGCTATTGCTACTACAGGAGTTCACATTTTTAATTGTGGTAAGACGAGGGTGAAGCCATGTCATAGCCGACCAGCTGTCCCGGATTAAGTCGGGGGAACCTCCAGAGGGAGTAAATGATGATTTTCCGGATGCACACTTGTTCCAAATAGCCGTACTCCCTTCATGGCACAAGAAGATTGGAGAGTACCTATCGATGTCTCGATTTCCGGAGGGTATGCCTCTAGGGGAATGGAGAAAGCTCGTATTAAGGAGCAGGACTTTTTCGCTCATCAACGGGTTACTCTACAAAATGGGGCCGGACCAGGTATTAAGGCATTGTGTCATGGAGGAAGAAGTCTCGAGCGTATTAAGGGAGGCACACGAAGGACCCGCAGGTGGACATATGGGCCCAGACACTACAGCCCGCAAGGTGCTTATGGCAGGACTGTGGTGGCCAACCGTACATCACAACGCCAGGGAGTGGGTCGTGGGGTGCGACACTTGCCAACAGACGGGCAAACCTCCGAAGCGGGACTTCATGCCCCTCAACCCGTCGCACGCACAGGAACTCTTTGAACGATGGGGACTCGACTTTGTGGGTCCTCTTAAGGCCAGCTGCACACGACGGTGCCGGTACATTGTAGTTGCGACAGAATACTTGACCAAGTGGGTGGAGGCAAGGGCTCTCCCGGATAATTCGGCAGTAAGCACAGCGAAATTTATTTACGAACAAATCATTACGTGATATGGTATACCTATTCAGTTGACCAGTGACCGGGGGGGCCACTTTGTGAACCATGTCATACGGCTGTTGACATCAGAGTTCAAGATTTTTCACTCATTATCGAGCCCGTACTACCCACGTGCCAATGGCCAGGCGGAGGCCACAAACAAAATATTGGTATCGGTAATTTACAAGTCTTGCAAGGTAGAAAAGGAAGATTGGGAAGAGAGGTTACCCTCTGTACTATGGGCCTACAGAACGACTTAAAAAGTGACCACGGGTCAGACTCCGTTCCAACTCATGTATGAGCAGGAGGCGGTGGTGCCAGCGGAATTCATGGTGCCAAACCTTTGCATTGCAGTAGAGAACAGACTCGAGGATATGGAGAGCCTAAGGGAGAGACTGTATGCCTTAAGTAAGTTGGACGAAAAAAGAATGCTGGCACAATGGGCCACAGAGACAGCCCAACAAAGACGAAAGGTGTGGCATGACAAGCACCTTCGGCGAATGAAGTTTACTCCCGGACAGCTAGTGTTGAAATTCAACGGGAAGAACGAAATCAAACCTGGGAAATTCAAAGTGCGATGGCTAGGGCCCTTCAGGGTACGCGAGGTCAATACCAACGGGGCGATTAAGTTGTGGACGCTGGACAGGAAGGAGGTGCTAGACGCCGTCAATGGATCGAAATTAAAGATTTATCACGAACGGAGGGAACCTGGCCCCTCTAGTCTGGATGTTTGTCAATCTATTATAAGATGAAAAAAAAAAGTGGGGCCACCGTACGGTGGAACCACTGAAGGTGAAACACCGTGCGATGGTCACACCGACGGTGGGGCCACCGGCAGTGGATGCCACCGAAGGTGGATGCCACCGTGCAGTGGTCAACCGCACACCTAGCATAAACCCCCACGCAACGCAAACAAGGAAACACAAAACCCCTGCGCAACGCAAACAAGGAAAAAAAGAAACACGCCACACAACAAGAAAAAAGAAACACGCCGCACCAGCATAAAGAAAACCACGCAGCCGGCATAAAGGAACACCACGCAGCCCACGCATAGGGAGAGAAAAGGAAGAAAATAAAAAAAAAGGGAGAAGGAAAAGGAACAAAAAGAAGGCGAAGGAAACCCACAGCAGCAGCCATACACAACAAAGAAGGCCGTTACGAAGGTGTCCAATGACCGTATGATTTTTAGCCGGAAATCAGTTATACCAAGTTATACCAGAGATTAATGGATTCGGCAGGGAAACGAAGTTGGAAAAAACAGCTGCAGGCTTCTTCCAGTAGCAGCCCGAGGGATAGCAATATCAGGGTTTTGTCATCAGGCGTACGTGTTGCAGGCAGCACCATGGATGCCAGCGCCCGACAAAAGTAAAAGCATAAAGCACCACAGGCTGCCATAAGTGCGAAAAACACATTGACGCCCCAGAACATCACCTTTGAAGGCTTGAATGGGTCGGAATGCCGGAAATGGTGGCAGGACACTCCCGACGATGATTTGGTGAAGCAAAACCTCCGTAAGGCGGAAGTGGAGTGGGCTATTCGGATGCCTGTGTTTCCTATCCGCGAGTATGAGGGTGCCCTACGGTTCATGGTAGACACCTTCGACAGGCACGCATGCACCAGCACTTTCGAATACCTCGGGAGGGATGTTACCATATCTTTCAAAGCAGGAGACTTCACGAAGGTATTCGGCATTCCAGGTAGACAGGGCAAGAAAATAGAACTGAAGGCTAAAAAGATGAAGCGGGAAGAGAAGGAGCGGTGGATTAAATTAATCTCCAGGAACTTGACGACAGCAGAGTTGGACAGCGTGGCTAGTGCCACGAAGGGTCGAGGAATCCGTAAGACTTTTGTTACGGAGGGCCACTGGAGATGCATTATGGATGTCATTAAGAGCAGATTGACAGGGTCGGGTAGGGCGTCGGACATCGCCCTCCCTCAGATTATGCTGATGAACAGGTTGATGAATGGCATTGTGTATGATTGGGCCGTGTTACTCGCAGAGCGCATGTATGAGTTCTTGACGCTGCAGCATCGCACATTCTATATGCCTCACTACGCTATAGGGTTGTTCCTGGAGGCCACGCGGGAAGCAGTGCCCGAGGAAGAGTTGGAGGTACGGCCACAGGGACCGTTGGTAGCAAGTGAGCCTCCAATAATGTATTGGAGGCACTTGGACATTGGGCACTCTTCTGCGAAGCAGAAAAGGGTGGTAGATACGGCCTCGGCTTCAGGGGAGCCTAACAATGGGAGGGATTCCAGTAGCACAGAGGAATCAAAAACGGAAGAGGAGGATGATAGCAGCAGGGCAACGGAGGAGCGGGTTTTGTTTGCCCCACCCCTACTACCGATGGGCACGCCGTTGCCATCATCTAGAGTAGGCGGCACCTTTATTTCGGCCTTCGGACAGAGCCGCACACCAGTTACACTTGGCCCCCTTCAGCAACAGGTAGCACCACCAAGCCCAACCACAACGACACTTATGGAGGACATGGCAGAGTCAGGGACGGAAGAGTCACCGCATCGGGTAGTGGTCACTGAGGAGGAGGGGCTGAGGGAGGTGGTGGATACAGAGCCTCAGGTACGATTGGACGTTGTGGGGAGTGATGCAGTGGTGACTGTGTCTGCGTCGTTGTTGGAGGAGCCGACGACAGCGAACCATCCCCCGGTCGTAGAGATGTGTGCCGACCCGTCGGTCGTGGCTATGCAGAGCTGGCTCACACAACGGTTTCAAATGACATTGGCACAACTGGAGGGAGCTGTTGTATTCTCACCATGTTGAGAGACTAGAGAGGTAGTAGACTTGGACGACTCATCGGGCGAGGCGCATGGACTCGTAGTTGGGAACGAGGCTGGGGAGGTCGCCTTTGGGTAGGCGCCAGGGGATGGTACACCTTCGGTGGTGGAGGAGGTACCTTCACAGTAGGATGCGGTTGTGTCCGTTCCACCAGAGACTTCACAGCCTTCGGCGCAGACGGGGGAAGATATTGAGACCTATCTAGCTAACATGGCTGACATGGTGACGAGGGGTAGGCAGGTGGTGGTCACTGCCCAAACGCAAGCATTGCAGCAGGTGGTGGTGGAGCTAGAGCAGGTCTTACAGTTTATGCAGGTGGGCTGCTCGGCAACCTTTGCTACCTGCTTTGAGTCTCAGGGTTGGCCGACTACTGAGACAGAGGAGATGCTCCAGGCTTGGAGGCTGCGTCAGCCCGTTGTGGAGAGTCGGGTGATGGCAGTTGTCCGCGAGATCGAGTAGGTCTACTGGGATGCCTATTATACATTGAGGCGTACACAGCAGGAGTTTGCGGTCCGCGAGGCTGCACGAGTAGCATTGGAGAAGGAGATGGCCAGTCAGCAGGCCTCCTGGGCAGCCGAGAGGGCGCAGTTGTTGGCATAGCTTGAGGTGGCCCGTGAAAAGACGGCTGAGATTCGGGCAGAGACGGCCGAGGTAGAGATTCGTCTAGTGGCTGAGCAGAGTGTGAGGAGCCACATGCAGCAGGAGTTGGATGCCATCAGTACCAAGAGGAGTCTGTTGCAGACTAGGTTGGTCTGCGCGACAGAGGCAGTGGATACAAAAGAGGAGTTGCTGGAAGCCGCACACATGGTGAAGACAGCTTTGGAGAAAGTATTGGTGGTAGAGCGAGATGTGACTGTACGCACTCAGCAGGTGTATGAGCTCCGCGCCCCTTTGGCGGCCCAGACACCGGCATCTCAGCCTTCTGTTTCAAGGACGCTTCCTCAGCCCCCTCCCTAGTTTTTCTGATATGTATATAGTCTAGGTTGCATGATCTCCATTTTTGTTGTAAGTCGCCTGGAGACGACTTTTCTTTTGGGGGGGATGACGTTAGCCGCATTATTGTATACGGGAATACGACTAGTTAATTAAGTTATAATTGGGTTTGTTAGTTGGCAGCCGAGCGGTGGTAGTTGCGGTGCGACGGTTGGCACTCGCACCCCCTCGGTATCTTTATATACTTTAGAATGTAACTTGCAACACACGATTATGAATGGAATAACATATCCGATACTTGTCTGATATCTATGGCATTGTTCTGCATTACGTACTTTATGCTTTAAGTATTCACCCAAGAGGGCAAACATAAAGCAAGTTATACTTCAAGTCCGCCTAGACAAGTTTGCTAAGATAAAGAAAAACAAAAGCATGGAGAGAAGCATAAGATGGATGTCCAAAGATCTTCTACATTCGCCAAGCATAAGAAGACAATGTCCAAGCAAACCTAGACTCTGCCAATGATGGAATAAAGCAAAGCCAAAACAAAGTTGCTATGACTTCCTCCAAAGTTGGTATGAAGACAAGGTTATAATGAAAATTCACCCAAGATTTGAAGACTAGACAT
This sequence comes from Cryptomeria japonica, assembly GCF_030272615.1. Lineage (NCBI taxonomy): Eukaryota > Viridiplantae > Streptophyta > Pinopsida > Cupressales > Cupressaceae > Cryptomeria > Cryptomeria japonica. Next base: position 124,063,754 of record NC_081407.1, read on the forward strand.
GACAATCAACTTACCATGGTAAAGGAAGAAAATGGCTAAAGGAATAACAATTTCAACAAAGAAGCACATGAAATCAACCATTGAAGGGTCAATCAAACGAACGGGTTGGAAAAAAAAAGTTTGACACATGAAAAATGGTTGTGTGTGGAATTTTCCACAACCCAAAGAATCAAATTTTGACTAAGTGTTGGAGAAGAAACAAGAAGAAAGAAGAAGAATAAAGAGAAAAGTAAGGAGAAGATGAATAAAATTCTTGTCCAAAGGTGGAGTTTGTTCCACTTAGCACAAGCCAAATTCAAAATTGAGGAAAATCCAAAGGCAAAGTGTGTCCGAGCATAGGGATGGCCAAAATCTTGGCTAGGTGCTGGAGGATCCACATAAAGGTGTCACAAATTAAAATTGACTAGCCAAAATTTGACTAAGTATGGGAATACTTCATAGAAGGCACAATGGCATTCTTCTCCAAATTCAAGACACTTGAAAGAGTTTCCAGGCATCAAGAAAAGTCTTTAGGCTTGGCGAAAATTCCAAACTTCTTAAAGGATTTCATTCAAGATCAAATGGTGGCAAGAAAAGTATTCTAAACAAATTTCCATACTTAAGCAACTTTTCGACACAAATTGGAGAATTCAAGGAGGACATTCAATTGTTCCAAGTCAACATGTCCAGGTTCAAAGACCCTGACTTATCTAGAAGCTTCTAGAAGGAACATTTCACAATGCAACAACCTTCTATTTTATTATTTGTTTATATTTAGCAAGAAGGACAAGTGTCCTCAAATGTAATTTTCTCATTGGTCGAAGGGTAGTTAGTTGTAACAAACCCTAATTAGGGTTTTATTTTGTAATCTCAACCGTTGATTGAAAATCAATCCTAGCCATTAAATTGTAATCAGGGAGCCTATAACTTGAACTCACTCCCTCATTTGTAAATCATGGGAGCATGTTGCAAAACATATTGAGATAAGTAATTGTTGCTTACAACTGCCAAAGTAATAAGTAATACATTGTTCGAATTGATGGTGATTACCTCTCTTATTTTGGGGTTGGCATGGTTCTTATCCCTCATCATAGTTTAGATTTTATTTCATGTATGTTAGAAGAATGCAAGATTTGGTAAGTATTGATTTATGGTGAATTTCCGCTCATACTTTTGATGAACAGATGATTTTTGTTCATTGTGTAAAGTTAGTCTGAGCTTATTTTGTGGAGGTTTAACTTCTACTTTGAGTAATATTGTTCAACTGTTGGTATTATTCATAAGTATGAAAATCATAATCATATCCCTTTAAGATCACACTCACTTTGTGTCAAAGTGTTGTTATTGAAGTCACCTAGTCAATACCGTCTCTTGAATTCTTAGGAATAGATTAGAATTTCTAAACCTTATCTCCTTTTCAGTTTCTTGAAGTCCATGACCCAAAACCCAAACAATAAATCTTCATTGTAAATTGAACAAGCCAAGCGTAAGTCCCCCTTGTATTTCAGCATACATAACCAAGGAAGCTATCCAACATAAAGTCACACGTTCGCACAGATAAACCTTGGAGTCATCATGTGGTCTTTCTCGCAATCTTGGCACATGTAGTGATTTTGTTCAAGAGAGGGTAGAGTATCCTTGGATATTTTATTCTAATGTTCGGTAAATGATTAAACGCATACCAACAATACCCAATGAAAATCTACGACTTTATGCAAATCTGAAAATTAAGTTGCCTTAATACAGAAAACCATTTAAATATTCATCTTCTTTGTTATGCCAAAAAAAACCATTTTAACATGCTTAATAAACATATCTTAGATGAACATAAAACATCACATAAATGAACATTATTTCACCATAAGATAGCAGTAATAACAAAGCATAAATCAGCAACACAAGAAGAATATCTCACAACACAAGATTTACATGGAGAAACCCTTTCGGGAAAAAACTCCACCAAGAATAGAGGCCAATGCTTGTATCATATTTATGAAATAGAGATTACATACAACCCTTCCTTCCTTCTCCTCTTCAAGCTTCACTCCAGCAGCAACTGTGTACAAAAATGAACTCCCATAATGTCTCCATCTCAAGCCCTCAATAGATAGGCTCATGGAGGCCCAAATTACCACTATAGAATATGAACATGGGCCAAAACAAGCTTCCAAAAAACCATTGTAAAAATCTATCCGACCCACCATTGAGATTCACTCTTACAAGTTCAAAAATAACACCATTATTGCACTTACAACTTTATGACAAATATCATAAGATGCTCTTCCACATGTCGTACACTAATAATAGATTCTAGGCATCCCATATTTACTTGTGGTCAACCTCATGGTAAATGTGAATAGTAACAATTGCTCGTAAATAATTAACTTACCATTGCCAATAAATAAATAATTATCGGTTCAGTAAAATATTTTTATTGTCATTGGTGAAACTCCCACCCCTTATGAATAATTTACAAACAACAATAGGAGTAATTAATTACATAGGATTTACAAGGTTGATGGCACCTTAATCCCAACAATAGTTTGGAAAATATGACCACTAGCTGGGAGGGCATGCATTGGGCTCAGTATAATGGGCAAAATGTGAGTTAGTTTTGCTAGAATTTGTAAAAGCTTGACAAAATTGAATGGTCTTTTGTGATTGATATGTTAGAGGCTTTTCAATTTCCCCCCAAGTTTTACAAATGGATAAGTATTGTATTCAAGGATTCTTCCACTCAAGTCGATACTAATGGGGATTTGATTGACCCCTTCCCCCTTCAAAGATCTATAAGGCAAGGGTTTCCTATAGAACCTACTCTACCTGTGATTGTTGTCGATACCTTGAATTATGTGCTAAGAACCAGTTTAATTAGACCTCCTATTTATGACATTTGGCTTCCAAATAATGACCAATTGCTTAAAGCTTAGTTAGTTGATGACACTACTCTCTCTATTGAAATGAATGAAGATAATTGCCAATATAATAAACATATTAAACATTTTTTGTATGGGTTATGGTGTATTATATAGTAAGTTCTCTATTTTAAGTTGGAATAATTCTCCTACTAAATGGCTAAAATACAAGAATTGGCAATGGGGGGGATCTAACACAATTGTTAAGTATTTGGGGATCCCATTTTCCATAAAACCTTCATTGAAGAACATATGGGATTGAATGTTCCATAAGATTGACAGAAAGCTAGGTTGCCGGTTCGGGTTCAGGCACTGGTTCGGGTTTGAAGAACCGGTACATCGGTATGGCAAAATTTTGAAAAGGGGTTTGGGTTTGTTAGTACAAAAACATGTAAATTATATATATATATATATATATGCAGCCTATAAGCATGAATTAAGATTAGCATGTCACATAGCATCATATAAACAACAAAACCAACATAAACTTGGAATTCTTAGCATCATGATCATACCATAACAGCATCATATACATCAAGTTTAATATCAAAATGATAAAATATTCAAGTATCATTGTTTCAACTTTCTACAATTTAAAGTTTGATCATCAAACGGATTCTCTAATTCATCATCCTCATTCTCCTCCTCGTCCTCATCATTGACATTGACATTAGATGAATCAATGCCAATGCCAATGCCACTTACACTTTAAGTTTGCTTGCTATTTGAGTCATCAAATGCAACAAGATGAGAAGTGAAAGCATCCAAATCAATATGCTCTGGCTCTATATCCCACATCTTTGTTTCCCCTTGCTTGTAGTCATGTTGCTTGTGTGAAATGAGCCAAGTTAATGTTTTAAAAATCACTTTAGGGTTATATTTTAATTTTTTATGTGGTGGAATTCAAAAAAAATTAAATTTTGCCAAATAAAAAACCATTTTTGGGCTGTTAGACCCCTAGGTTCGACTTGGGTCCTCTTGGGTTCGACTTGGTCCGAACCAGGCCCCCAGACTAGGACCGGACCGGACCAATACCAGGGGTCTAGGGGGCCAAACCCGGTAACCTAGACAGAAAGCATAAGAGACTCATATGCTATCATTGGTTGGAAGAGTACAACTTACTCAAAAGGTGCTTGCTTCTCATAACATCTATTACTCCTCAGCCTAACTATTTGGCAGCATTGAATTTGATTAAATTTGAAGGACTCTTAGAGACTTCCTTTGATTTGACAGTAAAGGAAGTAAGAAAAGGCATGTAGTGAACTAGTCATGGTGTTGTTGGCCGGAAATTCGTCATGGTTCACCAAAAAAATTCGTATAGCTAGGGCTCAGATAATATAGTTTTTAAAAGACAGTTTTTCGGTGTTTTCCAACTAGCTGCGTTTGATTCTTTGGGTGACATGTTGATCACTGTAGAATCAAACATTATACATTTAAGCATGGGAGGAGTTTCTCTGAATCCCACCACTAGCTAGGCGTGTATGACTCCTCTCCAACAGCTCCAACAATGTATCAGTCAGTCAATCGCCCTAGTTGTCCATGATAAGATAATGTTTTGTTTTTATTTTAAGTTATTTGTTTTAAATAAAATTTAATATCCTTATATTTTGTTTTTAAAATGATTTTTTAAAATTTAATTTTATTCAATATGTTTATTCGATTGCCCTTGTTTATCTTTAATAATGTTTAGTAAAATATGTTATTTATTTATTTATTTATTTTAAATTTTTAATAAATTCACATATATAATAATATGACATTTATTATACTATAATAATATCATAATATATTATTATATATTATTATAATATAATATAATATACATTATAATATTGTTCTTTTTTTTTATCGGTAAAGTTATGATATATATTATATTACTTTTCAAAAAAATATACATGAGTCTGAAACTTGTATGCATAAAAGACCATAAAACTACCATTACTACCCTACCACCAACATATGTTTGCTAGCTATATCAACAACAACCCGTCTAGAGTCTGAATATGACCCAGAGCAACTCCAATCTTGCTAAAATCATTTAAAACTTACATACTATCTATGAAATCAAAATTTTAGAAATAAAACCTAATCAACTAGGCATCACTCCTTGTCTGGCTCTGACCTCTAGTAATCCTCCTTTGCAAATTTGATTTTCTTTCTTTTCATTTTTGTGCCCTCTACATCCTTGGCTTTTTTATCTTTCTCCCGTTCCTGAATGTATTCCTTTATGAAGTGAAAACCAATGGAAGCCTCTTTGTGTCGATCCTCTCTATCCTTAGTCAAGCACCACACAATGAAAGGCCTGAGCAGAGGAGTGAACTCCGCTATCTAAACCCATCTACTACCTCTAGCAATAAAGCCTTCTCCCGTCCTTTCCATGCTGATAAAAGAACCCATCCCCAAGGTACATCGTCTTGACACAGGACTCCATAACCCACTAGGCATCTTCCCTTGTGCCCAACTGTAGACACCAGGAGAGAACCATGAATGAAATGTCCACATTTGAATGCTATTTATGCTCCGCCTTCAAAAAACGATCCCCCAAAATCATTTTGATCATTTGATAGAACATGGGGTCATTATATTTGAATATATTCTTCATCCTTAATTTTGTAATCTCCCCCATAAACGAAATCTACCATTTCCTTGTCCTAAGACTAAATGTTGCTTCCATTCTCCCTTCGTCCTAAAACCCAAAGGCTTCTACAATATAATCAAATTCTCTACCACTCACCACTGGTCAAAACATTTCCAATTTCGAGCTCCCAAGAAAATAAGTTCACCAAACCTGGGCATGAATGAATGAGAAAATGTGTTTGCAATTAAATCTCCTACATCCTCCCTAAAAGTTCACACACACCACCTGACAAGACAGACACTCGTCCATCAAAGCTCATTCATTTGCACACTTCAATCTCTCTATCGTATCTGCCAAGCCTCAAATTGTAGATTTTGTAATTCCAACCACCAAGGATCATAATTGTTTGCATTAAGTGAAGTTGCCCATTTCGATAAGGTTCGATAAGGAGTCTGCCACCTTATTCCCATCCCTCCTCACATGAGAAATTTTAATATTTTAAAATTGGAATAGCTTTTCCTTGATAATCTTAATGATTTTATTTATTTTCCAATTTGGTGTTTTACCTTTAATAAGACCATCGACAATGATTTGTGAATCTCCCTCTGTGCAAATTGGAGATTGAAAGTTTGCTTGCCAAGTTGACTACCAATAGAACCGCATATACTTCATCTTTGTTATTCATCCCTTCCTTGAGTTTCTGAGCTCCAATAGCAAGTAAATTACCCCACTCTAGATGATATATTACAATATTGTTATATATGTATGTATGTATGTATATAAATAGATAGATACATATATATGTACAAACGTACCTGTTGTGACCATTTCACACATCGTCCCATCATAAATGGGGACCCCTCTTTTTTGCTCTTAGTCTTAGGTTTTTCTACGATGGTTTGTCGAGTCCGATCCTTTGAGTGATTGAGTTTGAATTGATAGCTCATCTAAAGGCTTTAAAATTGGCTATTCTCCTCTCTTTGATATGAATCAAGTGCAAATTTTTCTTGGACAGGGTGTTTCCCTTTAGACCGGTTACCTTTAGTTTAACTTGAAAGGATGATTTAAGGCATTTCATCACCCCACTCTTTGCTAGGACACATATTTGGACAATCTATTCCTTGACTAGAGAGATCACCAAAAATCTTAGCATTCATCATAAATTCATCTTCTTGAGAATTTTGAAAGATAAACTTTCCTTGGCCAGGACCAATTACATCTCATCCATCCTTACAAAAGTGTGACTTAAGCCTTCAAAGCGTCCCTACCTAAGTCAAATCAATGACTTAAGGAATTGGACTTGTCCCTACTCAAGGTAAAAGTGTGACATAAGCATATCAGTCCGTCCTTATACAAGGTGAATCGATACCTTAAGGTTTTTTGGATCCATACCTACCTTGGTGAAATGAGCGACTTAATGATGTGAAGATGTCCTTATCCCTTGTGAATGTGCGACTTAAGCCTTCAAGGCATCCCTACCTCTCATAGATCAGAGATTTAAGGATTCAAGGCGTCCTTACTGTTGTGAGGATTTCACACATCGCCCCATTGCCAATGGGGACCCCCACTCTTTTCTTCTTTTTAGGATAGTGTTAGAGTCCTTAGCTTTTAGCCTTTGCATTGAAGAAGTATAGAAGGTCAGGAAGCCAGGAGTCGGGTGGATAGCCTTGTGTGAGGTATGAAATGAGTGAGTTTGTTAGCCTTCAGTAATGTCTAGATCACATGAGAAGTCAAGTTCATCATGGGTTCAAACGAAGAATAGTGTGAGAAACTGCCAGTTAGAGATACCTCAAGTGCCTCTCTCCTAGAGTCAATTTCACTCTTGTTGCCTCAAAGTCAAAGGAGAAGTTATATCCATGAGGTGAGTTTTAAGATCTTATAATATATAGAAGCATGGACTAAGGCATGAGGTAGTCATATTCAACCCCAAAGTACTTTTTCAAGTCACTTCAAGTGCTGAAGGTTGAGGGCCAGAGAGCTTCAAGTCCTCCTCTTGGGGGAGCGAACTTCATGTGCCTCTCCCACAGAGCTAAATTCTTCTTAACACTTCAAGTTAAGCATGACATGACGCATTAGAGTTGAAAAAGTGAGTGAAAGTGAGCAAAGGAGAGTTAGAATGTTGATTTTGAAATTCACTTCAAGTGCTCCACCATTTGGAGAAAATTCCACTTCATGAGCTCTTTAATAGGAGCGAATTTCCCTTTTAGGCCTTCATGAGGTAAATTTGACATGTTTTATGATTGAAAGTTTGAGAAACCTGAGGATTGAATTGATGAAATAATGAAGTAATGAAGGAATTGTTCATTTTGGTTTTCACTTCATGTTTAAGCCCAAAGGAGCGAATTTCATCTTCAGGCCAAGGAGAGAGAACTTCATGTCCGGACATAGAGGAGAGAACTTCATGTTTGGGCATAGAGGAGCAAACTTCATGTTTGGGCATAAGAGAGCGAACTTCATGTCTTGTGGATGGAGAGCGAACTTCATGAGAATGAGTTTGAGAGAGAATTTCATGTGATGACCTCCAAGAGTGAACTTCATATGCAAAGAAATGGTGATTTTGAGTTAAAAGCGAACTTAATGAACTAAGGTACAAGAGAAAACTTCAAGAATCAAAGGAGGGGAGCGGACTTCAGGAATCAGAGGAGGGGAGCGAACTTCATCTTCAAGGCAGGGAGAGCAAGTTTCATGTAATGACCTCCAAGAGGGAACTTCACATGCAAAGGTAATGGAGCGAATGTTTGCCTTGAGCTGGTTTGATCTTTAGAAATAGTGATTTGAGTTGAAAACAAACTTCATCTCCAACCCCAGGAGAGCGAACTTCATGTTTGGGCATAGAGGAGCGAACTTCATGTTTGGGCATAGAGGAGCAAACTTCATGTTTGGGCAAAGAGGAGCGAAATTCATGTGCAAAGGTAGTGGAGCAAATTTTACTTCATGAATTCCCAAGTGAGCGAATTTCCTTCATATGCCTAAGGAAAATGTGAAAGTATTTACCTTGAGCCAATCTGATTTTGAGCTGAAAGCAAACTTCATGTTTAAGCCCATAGGAGCGAACTTCACGAATCCAAGGAGGGGAGCGAACTTCACCTTCAAGCACATAAGAGCGAACTTCACCTTCAAGCACATAAGAGCGAACTCCATAAATTGAGTTAGAGGAGCGAATTTGTCTCATTTGCCCAAAGTAACATGCAAAACTACTGATAGATTATTTCCTTAAGATGATTTGACATCTTAACGTGCTTAGGATAGAACAATTTTGGATTTGAGATGATGAAGGGTAAGTTATAGGGTTACTTCATGTGTTCACCTTGTGGAGGGAACTTCATGTGTTCCACTCCCAGAGCGAAATTCTTCTATAGGCCTTCCCTTAGGTTAGTTGACATGTTTTCATCAATGAATGGTTAAAATAAAGTTCAAAGATCACTTCATGAGAAGCAAGGTAAGAGCGAACTTCATGTACATCAAGGTGAGAGCGAACTTCAAATGCCCCTTCCTTAGAGCGACCTCAACTTCAAGTGCTTCTTCGTGAAGGCTAATTCTCTCTGAATGCTCTTATTAAACCTGCAAACCACATAAAATCACATAATTATATCAAATTAGGAGGTTATATAGAAGGTATATATCATGTGTGTTTGATGCTCATTTGTTTGTTTTGTAGGAAATGAAGAAAGAAATCAAGGGGATCACTTTGGAGGACGATTGAAACAAGTCTCTCAAGGATCAAATTTCAAAATCAAGATTAAGATATAAGGAAGATATCCTCAAGGGAACTTCATAGACAAGCACAAGAAGGTGATTGCACAAGAAGCATTCACTTATACAAAGACATGATCCACGACACCAACAACATGAAAGGAGTCATAGAGAAGGAATTCCAAAGCAGAGAAGCAGTTGTGCCATCAAGAATTCATTCCAAGGCAACATCAATACTCCAAAACTAAGAGGAAGACAAGATCTATACCTTGCACCTCCATCATTGAAACCCTCAAGAGGATAGTTTCAGAAGAGCTAATCAAAGTTAGAAGATCATCATCATCACCACTGAAGCTGGATAATGTTGAGTATCAAGAAATATTCCTTCATGATGATCTATCAAGCCTACAAGTGCAAGTTAAAGGTGGAATCCTAGTCATCAATCCAATCACCACTCGCCAATCAGAGAAGTTCCACATCAGCATGTCTAGATGCAATGTACCTGACTCACCTGTGATGGCACAAACTTTGAGGCACCTACCCTTATCATCTATTGGTCATGACAAAGTGTGATTATTTCATTGGCCCGAATTGAGTTTGTTGTAACAAACCCTAATTAGGGTTTCTATTTTAAAATCTCGGCCATTGATCTCAAATTGATCTGAGCCATTGAATTGTATTGAGGGCACTATAAAAGGCTCAAATCTTTCATTTGTAAAGGTTAATAGCAAGGTTGCATGGGTACTCGTACCCAGCCCCTGGGTACTCGTACCGGAGACTCGGATATGTATCCCGCACTGGAAACTTGGTTGGAAACGTCTCCATAGAGAGGAGACTTCCTGCTAAAGTATCTGCCCGTCTCCCACCGTCTCCAAGCCAAACAAAAAAAAAGGAAACCTTAATATGTTAAGAAAAACAAAAACACAAGCAACAAAATAATCAAAATGTAGTACAAACGGAAAAAAAAACAATGCTCAAAACAAATGCAAGTCACAAGGATTTCTTAAAACGTTGCAACAACCATTACTAAATTATTGTATTATATTTAATGTCATTATATTTAATGTTCAATGTCATTATATTTTCAGAATTTCTATAAATTATTAAATTATATTTAAAAGAAATTGGCGTCTCCAAGTACCCACGTCTCCTATTTTGAAAAAATAGCCGTACCGGTACCAGCACCAGTCTCCAAACTCTCCAAGTACCCCTGTACCTGTGCAACCTTGGTTAATAGTGAGTAGTGAATAGAGTAGTGAATAGTGAATAGCAATTAGAATAGAAGTTAGATTAGGAGAAGGCCAAGATTGTTGTTAAAGCATTGTTGTAAAGAACAATTAATTTCATTGAAGTTATGGTGAATTTGATTCGTTGCTTCAACAACTTGCATGGTCTTTACTTCTCAATTTATTTTCATGTTGATTAGATTGGATGGAGGAATTTGTTGAATGCATTTGTGTGGAAACCATTTAGTCCATACAACTAGCCTCTTGCTGATTGTAAGTGTGCCTTGTGTGGTCAACTGGAATGATATGCACTTAACTTCAAATCGCTATACATCCATTGTTTATGCATTGACTTGGATGGTGATCGATGTTTGATGGTAATGATTTGAACATCTTCGAATTATCCCTTAAAAGATTCCACTGAGCTTGTGTCAAATTGTTCAATTTGATGGTGAGACCTCGCCCAGTAGGATTCCATCAAATCATTCATCCATCTTCTTACATTCTAGGACTTAGAATAGACTTTCTCAACCCTTCATCTTTTGCCCCTTTTTTTTCAACTCAAGCTAGTTTAGGACAGAAAAGCATCACAAGATTGTAACATCAGATGATCGAGTTCCAACGATTCAAGCATTCAAGAATTCAAGTAAGTCCCCTTGTGATACCAGAAATCACATCAACCAACTGTGTTTATCCACATGTCAAGACCTGACATTTATGAACCTTAGAGTTGTCTCAAGTGATCCTTAAGCCAATCTTCAGCATTTGAGAAGCTTTGTTCAAGAGAGGATAAGATACTTTTGGGTATTTTATTCTATGTTCGCATGTACGGAAAAAACACATCAACACTTACATCAATCAAATCGGCAACTTAAGGTTTCAAAGTGTTCTTGGTGAAGAAAGATGCAATGTTAGAGACATCAATCCATCCCTTCTCCAATCAAATCAGTGACTTATGATTTCAAGGTGTCCCTTGGACAATGAAAAGAGCAACTTAAGAAGATAGCCCCGTCCTTGGACAAGCAAAATGTGCGACATAAGGATTCGATCCTCCTTAACAAATGAAAAGACAACCTTTAGAACTATGGCTTGAACCTCTACGATCTCCAAAGGCCCATTGCATTTAATAATCAAAGCAATTATTTAAAATTTGAATTAGCATTCAAGTCGGCTTTGTGAAATCAATTGCAAAACATTTAATAATGGCGGTGAAGTCGGCCAAAGTGAGGTGATGGAATTCTTCCTCAAGCATCTATATATTGTGTTTGATCATTTCATTTGATCAAACACAAAATCAAAAGTGCTCATTAACAGATCCGATTCAAGGCAAGAGGGTATTTCTTCTATCAGCGATTTCAAACTGAAGACAAAACGATTATTGAAGGTGGCGAATTGATAGGTAAATCCATCCTTGATGCCAACGATTCTGATCTTGACCAGGATGTAGAGATAGGGGCTAATAAGAATTTGAGATTAAGAAAACTTTGGTTTGAACTCAATGTGTTTGCAACAACAATGGCAGGTATGTCTTTAGAAATTGGTTTATTTGACCCTTCAAATCATAAGATGAATTTTTCTGACAGGAAGAAATTTTGTTCACAACATCATAACCTATCCACACACCAATTTTCGGGTCTCTAATCGACCAAACATAGCTACACCAAGACATTTTCTAACTGCAGATTTTGGAAACCATTTTCTGAACAGGCTGCCCTTACAAAAGTGGGCATAACTTACTCATTTATCAATAAAAATCAATCAAACTTGAAGCAAAATAAATTAGACTCGATAATATTTCCAATTATATGACATTTGTACCATTTTCCTTCGATACAGAAAAGTACAAAGCGCTGCAACACATAGGAAACTGAGTTTTACCAGTCTGAGACACAACTAGGACAGTCACAAACCTTAGCAAGAATCCTATGCAAACTATAATATCTTTTTGCTACCCTTGGATTTTAAGGACCCTCACCCACCTAGGGACACATAAAACATACATGCAACCTTGGATCAATACATTATATAATGTTTTACACAAGTTCTTAATGCTGTCACAGTGACTATGATTGGGTAATTTCTCAGGACAGTCTAGAAAGAAGATCAAGTACTTGATCAAATGAGCTTCTCAATGGCTGTAACTTCAAGGGTAGGATCCTAAGATCATCCCTAATTTTTATCCAATCTTTCATTCGTCCAACCATCCCTCCATATCCACATGCAAGCTTCAAACTCTTCCTTTTCTTGACTGATACATGAAGATATCAGTCTTCTTTCAGCTTGAAACCCAATGAAATCTCCATGGAACACCCTGCAACCTAGGAATAAGCAAGAACAAAAAAAAAGATATTTTACAAAGTTTGGGCATTTTTGACCGGATAGATTGTGAGTTCTACATTTTACAAGCTCTTGGCCTGCCCTAGCTAGGGTTTTAAATACTTTTTACAAAAATGGCTATATCTTACCCAAAAATGAATCAAAATTTATTCATATTAAAGTAGATTCACTATAGTTTCATTCCCAATCACTGGTTTATCATGGGAATAAAGAAAACTAAAAGAAAACATGATGTTTCAGACTGAAAAACTCAGAAAAACAGTGAAAGAAAGCAACTTTTATTGAAATTTCATCTCTCAATGATCAAAATCCGTACCAGGAGGCCAAGAATGGCATATTTAAGACAAAATAGGTTCAATGTAACTGATCCACCTCTCAAGATGACCTTTCATCTTCTTTTTACATGATTTTCCCTCTTTTTGCAACTTTAAAAAAAAAATGTTGCTTTTACAACTTTTCACAAATTTGAGCAACTTTTTCAAAACTTAACCCAAACTCTTACAACGTAAATCAATGACCAAAAATGGTCTAATATGACCTTAGAGACCCTTATTAAACTAAATCTAATCAAAATTTAACAAAAATCCAAATTTGGCTATATGGAGCCAATCAGGACCTATCAGGGCCTATAGTGCCCTGCACCATGATCCCGACAAATGCTTGGAGGTAATTAACAAGTATTGGCAGGCCTAGGTTATCCAAGAGGCCCACCAAGCTTCACAAGATTGACTTCAAAGAAGAATTTGGCGATGTAATCACATTGCTCAACCAAATCATGGGAACTCCTCAATCTTATCAGTTCAAGAGTTGGATGTTCTACTTTGTAGAGATTATACTAGAGAAAAAGAATCAACCAGGCAAGGATTATTAGCAACAACATTGATATACAGCTCAAGAGGCTAGAACGAACTAAGACTTTCTACATGAGTTCATACGTCATATATGCGCTTGCTAGGGCCCATGAATATGCAAGATTGACTTATAGAGGTCTACTTGATACAAGATCTGGAGAATTGAGAGCATACGAATCCTACATGTAGTTGCATTATCAGAACAAGACACATTATAGAAGAGTCAATGATGCCTTCACTATGCACATCACAAGAACGTTACAAGGTGGCATTCATCAAAGACTATCCCCACAAGCGAAGGAGCTAGTAGAGAAGTCCGGTGCTTGGTTCATTCAGTTTCCCAGGTTCAACTACATACAAGTGCAAGGATGTTCTTGTCCGCCTTACATGCTACTGAGGTATCCTACCGACAAGTTGATATTGCTTGAGTTGGTGAGACAGTTGATGGTGTATAACAAGGTACAAAAGAACCAACATAGGACAAGGATTCCATTTCCCATTATAGTTGGACAATCGATATAAGTGTGTCTGTCCTTACAAGCAGTGGAGAAGGTAGATGAAGAATTGAAGTCTCTCCTTCTAATCCCATACTTTACTAGAGATAGCTTTGATCCTTATGGCAGCATCAAAAGATCGAGTGGAAGAAGGCATAAGCATAAGATATAACTAGAAGATCATTTCATGAATGCAAAAGATGATTTCGACATAAGGAAGAGAATGTACTCAAGGCTATCAATTGACATTATCAGGGCAACCAAGATTTTCAACATCCTCGATCAAGCACAAGACAGTGGAAGACATCTCCTACCCGCATATAACCAAGAGAGGAACAAAGAGCTGAAGGTCAATTGGATTGAAGTAAAGAGTACCAACTTGAGAGACTTGATGAAACAGACCCTATCACACACAAGACAATGGGTAGATGCTCAAACTCATATGTTGAAAGATCAAGGCATTCAAGTGACGTTTGAATTAATGGGAGATATTGAGGTGGAAAACGAAAGTCAGAGAAGAAGCGCCACCCAATCGGCCCATTCCAAAGGTTCCAAGAGGAAAGAGATCAATAAAGAAGAGCCTCCAAAGAAGAAGCATAAGTCAAGACACCGCCCTTCCACTAGTACCTCTTCCATGCATGAAATGGAAGCAAATTAGGCCTTTGTCTAGGAAGATCACCCATCTAGAACAAGCATTGATCATGGAACGCATGAATCTATGGTAACTACAATTCAGAATAGTAGGACAAACAAAGGAAAACAACCATTAAGTTAGAACAAGGAAATCCAACCTAAGCCAGTCAATGACAAGGTAGACAATGATACATATGTGAATGTTAAAAAAGAGTAACAAGAAGTTACATCTCCACCTTGAGAAGATCAACAATTGAATGAAGTACAGGATGGAGAAGAAAGATCAGCTATCCCTGCATGGCTTAGGGAGAGATTAACAAAAGAAGTGATGGAGGAAGAAAATGATCTCATTGATCTAGGCAGCTACCTAGATAGACATCAAGAAATTGAAAAGAAGAAAGCAACCACGATGTCAAAAATGACAAGAGATTTTGAGGGATCCTTGATAATTCAGATTGCCACTCCAAGAGTAGAAAAACCCGAAGATGAGATTACAACCGAGGAATATGATTGAAGACTATCAATCTAGGTCCTCTTACCACTGATTAAGCATTGGAAGATATGAACGACACGGTGAAGACAGTTCATGACATGCTTAAGATGGAAGTAGAGAAGAATAAGACGATAGAGAAAGAAAACAATGTATTTAGGGGTCATCTCCAACAGGTCAAGCAACCATTGAGGCAACATGACCCTTTGGCCATACCTCCACTATTACCTCCTCTGGACACAGTTGATGATTTCGATAAGATGAAAGCCTCGACACAATTGATGGATAAATGGATCAATAAGACTTATAAAAGAGCAAAGCCATTTGTAAGAGAATTAGTGAAGATATTTGATAGAGCTATGGTGATCCTTAAAAGAACCCAGGCACTCAAGGTGGCATACAACACTTTTATCTACACCAAGGACTTCACCATACCTATACTACAAGTAATGAAGACCACACCGAGGTAAACTTTAATGAATGAAGGAATATTGAAAGATGGACACCCTCTTGACTTCCAGTAGTGGTGTAACTTGCTTCGCATGAGAAGACTCATATTTGAAGACATCAGTGGTGGATGCACTCAAGTGGATCAAGCGATTAATTTGATACATGATAAGATCTTAGAAGTGGCTGAGATCATTCTTGAGAAGAAGAAGAATGAAGGAATTGATATTGTTGTCGGAGAGTTAACTGAGAGAGTGAAGACCATCTTCTTTGGGACAAATGGAGCACCTTTCAAGAAGTGGTTGGACGATATTCACTCATTCACTGTACTTGCCAGTAAGATGAGATTTTGGGCCACATTAGGAGACAACCTTCGCCTCAAGCTTGGATGAGGTCAGTTACTTGGAAGAACAATTGAAGAACCTGACTGGAGCTCCAATAACTGAGATTGAATCAATGACATCCCGATTCATTGAATTTGCAAAAAGAGAAAAGAATAAGGGCAACAAGATTCTAGAAGATAGTTTGTTGTGATCCCATGTAGCATCAAATTTTCCTATTGGAGGATTTTTCCTCATATTTTGTGCCAAATGGATGTCACATTCCCATTGGCTGATATTTAATATTTTGCAATAATTAGGTATTTTGGATTGTTACAAACCCTAATTAGGGTTTAGGTGGGAAAATCTGGGCCCTTTATTCTAGTTTAATCTTGGCCATTCATTGTAATTGAGAGCTCTATATAAGCTCAACTCGTTTCATTTGTAAGGATCAATTAGAACAGTTTAGAAGAATTGCTGCTCAATGCTGCAAAAGTTAATAAAACCATTGAAGTGTTGGTGACTTATTGAGTTTTGGAGCATTTGCTTGTTTCTTCATCCTTTTATGAGAGTTAATATTGAAAAGACAAAAAAAATTAGAATAGAATTTACTTTAAGTATTTCATATGAGTGAAAGATGCATGTGCATGATTGAAAGTGAAGCTCATTAGCCATACTACTAACATCTTGCCGATGGTAAAGTGCCTTGTGTAGTCAACTGGATCCATTTTAGCAAAAGCTTAACTTCAATTGCTATTTCATCATTGATATGATTCATCGTGAAGGTGTCTATGTTTGTGATAGTGGTTTGAAAATCACCAAGCTATCCCTAGAAGATTGCACTAGTCTTGTGGAGATGTTTACTATATGTCAAAGTAACACTTAGTTGAGCTCACTTGAGATTGTCCATTGTCTTGCATTCCTAGCATTAGCGTAGCATCCCTTAACCTACTCCTTTTTCATTTTTTTTAATCAAAAGATCAGTAGAAGTAGAAGAGAGCAACATTGCAATATTATTCGAAGAACGTCACACCATTAAGCTTGAATCAAATTATTATGCAAGTCCCTCACAGGTACAGCAAATCACATCATACCATTGAAGCTATCCAACACGTCAAGACCTGACATCGTGAACCTTGGAGTCATCTCAAGTGATCCTTTTTGCTAATCTTCAGCATTTGAGAAGTCTTTATTCAAGAGAGGATAGAGTATTCAATACTTTATTCTGCGTTGCATAGTGCGTAAAACTACCATCAACAGTACCCATACCCATACCCGAACCAGTAACTTAGGTGTTAGGTATTTAATTAAGGATGGTAAAGCTTTTTCTCATTCTGATGGTAAGTTTTTTTCTTTCAGGTCAATTTGGTGGAACCTCGAGTGGAACAACAAACCTTTGCCTCTTACCCAGGGTTGCTGCTAGGTTTTGGGACTCAAAGAGGATATCTAACTTCCAAGATACTTTTTTTGATGGTTACTTGTAGAGTTAGGGAAAAAAAGAAAGAAGAATTTTTTATTCCCCATAGAAAAAGAACCTTTTATGTTTTGAATAGAGCCCTTTACAGTATGAATTTCCCCATTACTTTAATGTTGAAGTCTCAAATTTTAAAGAACTTCAAATGGAAGTCTGGTACTATTTTTTATCAGATCTCTACCAAAAAGATTTATGCAATGCTTGTTGATATGAGGGAAATAATTGTTTTTTTAAACAAGAACTAGAATCTGGATTGGTCTGATTCTAAATGGGCCCATGTGTTGAAACATACCTGGTCATCTATTGTTGAGCCTAAGAAATAATGACTTAGGTGGCTTCTTATGTTAAATAAAATTGCTGTGAGTTTTGAGTTAGCTTCTCTAGGTATCACTATTAAATTGTGCTCCTTGTATAATCAAATAGAGAGTATTGAACATCTTGTTTTTGAATGGCAATTTTATTTTTCGCTTTGGTCCTCTTTTCTTGGTGACAAGTTGAGCTAGGATATTAAAGATGTTTTTACTTGGTTTGAGATTTTATTTGGTTATATGAAAGGATGTTCTGTTGATCTTAATAAATTCTGATTTGTTCTTACTAATGAGATTTTGTGGTTTATCTAGAAGAAGAGAAATGAGTACATCTTTCAAGGAAAAAGAAGATACCTTACTGAGTTTCAATATAAACTCACCCTTATGAACATTTTGTTGCAGGTCACCATGATTCTGGAAATTCCCAAAGAAAGATTTTTTATCTTGCTCGAGGAAGGCTTGATGATTGTTTACAAAAAGGAGATTAAGAAGGTTCATTTTTGGTCCCAAGGAAAAAACAACTTAAAAAAGGAAGAACTAGCTGCTCTAAAAGATTATATGAAGACCCATAATATTGACAGACCAGAGGAGGAGGATAAGATGGAACCAACAGTAAGGAACAGATTTGAAGTATTTTGAACCGGTTGTGAAGGACTTGAACCCAGATGATATGGAGGAATTGCTTATTTGTACCTATGATTTGGATCAGCATGAGTGCAGCAGTAACCAGCGATGTTGCTGGGAATAAAATGGTTCCATGTCTGTTGGTTTTAGATGTTGAGCTGCTTTGTTAGTTGTTTTGGTGGTTTTATTATTGAACTTTGATATGGGTATGGAGCTCATGCTCCTCATATTGTAACTGCTCCTTTTTTGTAAATGTTCCTAATATATATACAAAAATAACACAACAAAAACGTAATAAGACAATCTCACCCTCAAAAGGCGCCTTTGTATTAATTTTTCCTTTTGCCTTAGGCGTTGAATGCAAGGCATAGTTTCCACTTGAAAATGTCTTTCAAGCTGTGTGATATCTCATTCAAGAACACGTCCCATGTTAGAACCACAACATAATCAAACTATGAGGGCAAAGAAGCAATCGATATAGAGAGACCTCTGATTTCCAAACTAATATGAGACTCACCAGTTTCACATTTTTTTGTGTGGCTTGAAGTCTTTGAGCATCGAGAGCTAACGCCTCATCTTGCAACTGTCTTACCACATTTTCACAATACATTAATAATTAGTTGGAAATAATGCAAACATATATAGGATAAAACGCTGAAACTGAGAAAATGGAAAAGGATTGCTACGCTTTCATCAATTATATCAGAAAAACAAAATTGGTTAACCCAACAAACTAAAATTTTTGAAAAGATGGCAACCAATTGTCAGCTCATTATTGATTATGAAGCTAACTAATAGATCCTTCCTTATTACTAAGTTTTGCACAGCACGATGTCATGTCTGAACATCATGCATTTATTACTATGCCAATGTTTTTTTGTAATATATGTTAATGTTTATAAAGAGGTCTTCTGTAAACATTTCTACTGCTTGCTTTTGATTTGGACCATATATCAGCTCAATTACACCCTTCTCAACCAATAAATAAACAAAATGCAAATGAACCTCTACATGCTTTGGTGCACACATAAAAAATTATATTTATTTTACAAATTGGAGCAAACCCTGATTATCATAAAATTTCTGGTAAGCTTCTCTTGATGTTCCCGTAAATCAGCCAAGATCCTCCTTGGTTAAACTACCTCCATGCAGCTAAAACGGCCATACACAGTTTCTGTCCAAAAGAATGCAACCTATTGCTTCTTGCTTAACCAGACATAGAACCAATAATAAGACTTATCATATATCTTGTAACCAACTAGATGTCCGAAATGGCATACAAAATTCTAAATTCTGTGCCTTTAATGTATCTAAAGATCCTCCTTGCTGCCCTCCAATGATCAGCATTGTGCTTACCAAGAGATGTGCTAACATAGCTAACAGCAAAGGAAATGTCAGACATAGTTAAAGAAAGATAGATTATGCTGTCCAGGTCAATATTGTAAAAAAATGACCTACTGAAGGGAATCATTTGTGTCTGGCAATCCACCATCTTGCATTTCTCAAGTAATCATCTTATATACTTGTTCTGGAAAAGGAACATAAATTATTTGTTACCTAAATCTATTTCAAAAGTAGAGCATAAATCTGA
Source organism: Cryptomeria japonica (assembly GCF_030272615.1). NCBI lineage: Eukaryota > Viridiplantae > Streptophyta > Pinopsida > Cupressales > Cupressaceae > Cryptomeria > Cryptomeria japonica. The sequence goes on from NC_081407.1 coordinate 124,083,714, forward strand.
ATTCACCTTTGTTACTATTGTCGGTCTCACTTCCTGTGATTGATTAACTCATCCAAGTAATAATAAGAATGCCTATATTATCCATCAAAACATTGACTTGAAGATTGGAATCAAAAGAAAGCCTAAACCTTGAAGTCGTCAAAAAAATGATTAATCTTGGTGTGCCATGTTCTTGGCATTTGCTTAAGAATCTTAGACAATGGAGTACTTTGACCAACTTGCAAACATGTTTTTTCTTAATAGCAACTAGAACACTATCGGGCAGTGTGTTGTAACCACCTCCATGAAATCATCATTCAAAAATGGAATTTTAACATCAATCTGAAACATTCTCCACTGAAACTGAGAGGCAGTGGTAGTCACAAATCTGATTGTTACTAACTGAATTGTAGGCACAAATGTCTCTTCCCAATCTACCCCCTATTGTTGAAGAAAGCCCTTAAATACAACCCTTGCTCTATGATTGTCCTCGTCTGCCTTCAAGATGGCTTTATAAACCTATTTAGAGCTACCTTCCTTTTTACTTAGCCGCAGATTAACAAGCCACCCAGTTTTTTTCTCTTCAGAGCATCACACTCAGCCTTCATTTATCCTTAATTTTTCTTCTTTTTTATTTAAGCTGTTTCACCAACATTGATAGCAATTATAGCATAAATATCACCAGCATTAGATGTCAAAGAGTCATATACCTTACTAACACTTCTTTCTGGTCTTGGAGAGCATCTAGTATGTTCAATTAGCTTGATTTAGACCCATTAAAGTAATAAGATGTAAGTTTGGCTTCCATATTAGTACAGCCTGCTCAACTGAAAAAGTTGTGTGTATCCAAAATGGGTCCAATCAAGTACAAATCAGCTGGTATGATCTCACCTCCAAAAGATGATTAAAACAGAAACATGCAAAAAAATTATGATGCTCAATGAACACAGGGAACAGCTGCAACTATGCTTGTATTCATGAATCAAATAAAAAGGTATTGTAAGCCTATTCAAAGGGCATCCTCCTTAAGCCCATAGCTCTAATACAAAATATTATTCAATATGATCATCTCTTCATTACAACACCAATATATAAGAATCATGAAAAGTGACCTATAAGACACAATGGCATGCCCCCCACTCTAATCTGACTAATTAGAAAATTGTCTTATTTATAAGACATCGCAATTTTCTAAAAACCTAGCTGACTCCCTTTGCTATATGCAAATTAACATTAACCTAATATTGGTCTTTGGGCCGACAACACTTCGGCATATAAGTAAAATTACTATATCCCATACCAGTCGACCACACCTTAACATATGTTCAAAAATATATATAAATATTAAATCACCCAAGTTTAATAGGGCATAGATTATATTATGAAGAGCAGTGAATAATGAATGAGATGCAGCGATTCTTTAAAGGCAGCATTTGGAATTTTAAAACAAAGAATTGTTTAAGGCAGCGACTAGGATAAAGGTTCCTTAACAAAACATCGTGTCTATTTAAATGGCCATCCCTTTTCAAAAGGATGAATCTCTTCATACAGACATAAGCATATAAACGGAATACAATCATTGAACATGAAAAAGGACACACAAGCACAATCACACAAAAGAAGACATTCAGCAGATCAAAGAAGAAATAATTCTGATAAAGGAAATAAAGGAATTTCACATCGAACCTCTAGCCATCCAACAGAAAATACATAAAACAAAAAGGAATTAATCTTCGGACCGGACTTAAAACAGCAGTGTTAATTTTATACTTCCAGATTAATGTAAAACTTAGAAATCAGAATTTAGTTTCTAATTTGTTTGTTGAAAAATTTAGAGATTTCTAGATTTAGGCATAGCATAGGAATGAACAAATAAGAACAAAACACAATTACCTTGGGAAAACCTCGTAGGAGGAAAAACCCAACCAGAAAAGATCCTTAGATCTGATTATGGATTATATTCATATAATGATTACAACACTTATCTCAAGTACTTGAAGATGTCTGAAATGTTTGCTCTTAGGGCTGATGAAATCAACAACAGTTTTGCCCCTTAAACATACCAACCAGCACTCAGGCTCAAACCCTAGATCTGCACTTTAGGTCTGCACTTATGCTTGAAGCTGATCAGTAACCCTAGCACCTTAATTCTGGAACAGCTCACCCTCCTTGTGACAGTATGAACTTGATGTTTGCTTCTTCAAATGGCAAGAATGATTTGCATAAGTTCCTTCACCAACCTTCGCATTAACCAAACGTATACTTCGCACCATTAGGCATATGTGTATTTTGCATCATTAGCAGATGTACATTTCGCATGAAGGATGTATATGATTGTATTGAATGAGGTGAATGTGTCTTTATTTACATGTGATGCAAGATCCATTTATGTCAGCCTATGATAAATTAATAACCTTTAATTTATTTGTATCTCTTTAACCGAAATGCTTTATTAGATAGGGTCGGCCCTATTCATGTGAGCACGTTATCTTGCATGTAGCGTGGGGTTTTATGAAGTGTCGTGAGAGAGGGCCCAATTCTATACGATGAAGGAGGGGCCAGCCCTTTGGGCGGATTCCAATGTTGCCCAAGGCAATTGGAATCCGCCATACCTCCCTAATTACAATCAACACTCCCTCTTAATTAGGGAGGAGAAAACATAATCATAATCTTCCATCTTGCACACAAGCAAAGAATGGATTACATAATCAGAATATTGTAGTCTTCCATCTTGCACACAAGCATATAATGGAACTACATAATATAATCTTCCAGCTCGCACACAAGCATAGACTGGATCCACCTTACATTGCCCGCAGAGGGTGGAGAGGATCTTTTCTACCATCTTACATTGCCCGCAGAGGATGGTTAACAATTACTCTTCTCTCTGAGAAGATTACAATACCACCTTACATTGCCCACAAAGGGTGGTTTGATACAACACAATGTATCACTGAGGTTGAGACTCCCTCTCAATCAGGGTTTCATTTTCCAAAACACTGAGTCTGTCCCTGAAGTACACAAACTTCACTTTGGACAAAGGCTTGATAAGAATATCTGCAACCTGCTCATCAGTGCTGACATACTTCAGCTGAATGGCGCCTCTTTGCACCATATCTCGAATGAAGTGATAATGAGTTTCCACATGTTTTGACCTATCATGAAACACTGGATTGATGGACACTTTGATACAACTCTGATTATCACAATGAATAACTGTAGGATCCCAAGGCTGACCAAACAACCCAGCAAGAAGATTACGAAGCCACACTGCTTCTCTAGAAGCAACGCTTGCTGCAATATACTCAGCTTCAGCAGTACTTAGTGCAACTGAGGATTGTTTTCTGCAAGCCCAAGAGATCACTGCGGATCCTAAGCTGAAACAAATGTTGGAAGTACTTTTCCTGACTTTGACGCTTCTAGCCCAATCTGCATCTGAATAACCTTCCAAGGTTATTGAAGTGTTGAGTGGATACTTCAGCCCATAACCAACTGTGCCTCGCAAGTATCTTAGGATGTGCTTGGCTGCAACAAGATGAACATGTTTGGGCAAGCTCATGAACTGGCTGAGAGCATTCACTGCAAAGCATATGTCAGGTCTAGTGTTAACTAGATACATTAGTGATCCAATCAACTACCTGTACTCTGATGGATCTGCAAAATCAGAATTAGCTACAGAAACACTTAACTTCTTTAAGTTAGATTCCATAGAAGTGGACATAGGTTTACAATCCATCATTCTAAATCTTTTCAAAATATCAATAGTATACTTTCATTGACTTAGAAAAATTTCGTTAGACCTTTGCCATACTTCTAGACCTAGAAAATAATGCATTAGACCTAAGTCCTTCATTTCAAATTCTGAAGCTAGTTCTTTCTTACATCGAATGATAAGTTCATCTTTACCAGTAAGAAATAAATCATCCACATATAGAACTAGAATTAGCATTTCATCATTGGATAACTTAAAGTAGATGTTAGAGTCGGCATCACTTTTACAAAATCCTAAACTTAACAAGTATTTATCAATTCTTTCATACTAAGCACGAGGGGCCTGTTTGAGGCCATACAGGGCTTTCTTCAATCTGCACACATGAGTTACTCTATCCTGAATCTCATAACCCTCAAGATATACCAAAGTAGCTGGAAATCCCTCTCAGCAGCATTTGTGTCCAATCACAGCTTCCTTAGCACTAGAGCTTCCTTCGAGTGTATGTTGATCCCAATAATTTCCCTTGAAGAATTAGTATGCCCTGTTTCAGAAGCACTCCAAGCCACTAAAGGATCCAATCAATTTCTTGTACTCAAGGATGGAAATCATATACTTAAGCATCAAGTCAGTTCAATCATAATGAAATTAAAAAATGCTTGACCCAAGAAAAATTCCATGCTAATACTCATAATCAAAAGGTAATCAACCAACATAAGTTAGAGTATACCAAACTCAGAAGGAGGCACTCCCTCTTAACTTCTGCACAATCAATCTTTTATGTTAATCTCAAGGATCCTGTCCATCTATCTTTCAATCAATAAGGTGGACCCATAGCACAATTATTGAGATAAGATGAGGATAACTTCCATCAAGAGATTACACAAGAAGATTGCCAATCAAATGTCATTAATAGAAAACGAAAAATCCTAAGAGATCAATTGCGAAATCTTTCAAAGAGGAATCACAAATAGAATCACAGATTTGTAGAAAATAGTTTCAGCCAATGAATAGCAACATTATGCAATGTTAGTAAGACAAGATATAAATTCAATCTCTTGGAACAAATGACAGAGTAAGCACAATAAAGAATACTCAAACCTCACAAATCATCCAACCGTGCCCTATCAACCTCTTACAGGAGAAGTGATGAATCTACAATTATCAGAACTCAAGATTCCATTAAGGTCCATAGTTGATCATTATCTTTGGTATGACAAAACCAAACAAACAAACAAAAAGAGGTTTGCACTAAAACATCAAGAGCAAGAGGGATCTTTAATACACTTCTAAAACAACAAGGAGACACACATAACTTCTTCATAAAACATTTATAGTAGATCTCATTCTTCACATCAATGGTCAGATTTGAAGGTTAAGAACATCTCAAAGCTATGTTTTGAAACACATGATTACTAGAACTTATAACATTGGTGTAACAATAAACGAAAGTAGTAGTTCACTCAAATCAGAAGAGAGAACATAGAAAAGACCAAAGACTGAATGCAACCATAATATCCATTAGTTCATCTATTTGCAGTTTAGTCCAGAGGAAAGTAATCAGAAGTAAATCAAAACAAATGAGCATTGATAAAATTGATCTAACAACAATATCATTTTGTGTTCAGTCCAGAGGAAAGTAATCAGAAGTAAATCAAAACAAATGAGCATTGATAAAATTGATCTAACAACAACATCATTTTGCAAAAGGATATTAATAAAATACTCATTAGTTATACTCTTTGTTAACCACCAAGCACAATTTATACTTGATCAAAACAAAACAGATCTCAAGGTAGTTTATGATAGTAGAAGAATCTCATACGTCAAAAAGCACATGAAGAAGATCTATATTATACAAACTACAAGGCTGTGTAATAGATAGGAGAAATAAGTTTCTTCGACTAGCATTAACCCTTGCATACTACGAACATGATTGCAGATCATCTTTCAACTAAACTTTTCTATCAGGAACACCTATTAGTAAAATTACACATAGGCCAAAATATTAAGTCAAAGTGATCTCGATCTGTTCATTTAGAGTTCATCTCCATAATTAATAGAACATAAAATTCGTACGCCTCAGTCGGTATGCCAAGGCAAACAATCATTAGCTCCTCATGACTGTACACATCTCCATAAGTCGTTCATGTCAAGTAGAATTCAAGTCAACAAAAAAAATGTCATGAATGAAGATCATTTAAAAAAACATAACTCAACCAAGCATAGCTACTCACTTAGAATTCTTGTGATGCTGGAACCTGTCATCAATTTTACGACAGCAAGAAAGTGCAAGATCTAGGCTACAGGATGCTAGATCTGATTACGGTTAGTACAACCTGGCTCTGATACCATGTTAATTTTATACTTTCAGATTAATGTAAAACTTAGAAATCAGAATTTAGTTTCTAATTTGTTTGTTGTAAAATTAGATATTTCTAGATTTAGGCATAGCATAGGAATGAACAAATAAGAACAAAACACAATTACCCTGGGAAAACCTCCTAGGAGGAAAAACCCAGCTAGAAAAGATCCTCAGATCTGATTATGGATTATATTCATATAATGATTACAACACTTATCTCAAGTACTTGAAGATGTCTGAAATGTTTGCTCTTAGGGCTGATGAAATCAACAACAGGTTTGCACTTTCATGAGCATCAAGTCTGCCCCTTAAACATACCAACCAGCACTCAGGCTCAAACCCTAGATCTGCACTTTAGGTCTGCACTTATGCTTGAAGCTGATCAGTAACCCTAGCACCTTAATTTTGGAACAGCTCACCCTCCTTGTGACAGTATGAACTTGATGTTTGCTTCTTCAAATGGTAGGAATGATTCGCATAAGTTCCTTCACCAACCTTCGCATTAACCAAACGTATACTTCGCACCATTAGGCATATGTGTATTTCGCATCATTAGCAAATGTACATTTCGCATGAAGGATGTATATGATTGTATTGAATGAGGTGAATGTGTCTTTATTTATATGTGATGCAAGATCCATTTATGTCAGACTATGATAAATTAATAACCTTTAATTTATTTGTATCTCTTTAACCGAAATGCTTTATTAGATAGGGCCGGCCCTATTCATGTGAGCACATTATCTTGCATGTAGCGTGGGGTTTTATGAAGTGCCGTGAGAGAGGGCCCAGCCCTATACGATGAAGGAGGGGCCAGCCCTTTGGGCGGATTCCAATGTTGCCCAAGGCAATTGGAATCTGCCATACCTCCCTAATTACAATCAACAAGTCTGATATTATTTTTAAATTTGCCCTTCTTGGCACTCTATACTCTCAAAACCGTTTGTGGTATATACATATACATATATATATATATAGCGTGTGTGTGTGTACAGATATATACATATATGTGTATATATATATATGTATGTATATATGTATGTATATATGTATATATATATATTTACATATACATATACATATATATGTATGTATATATATGTGTGTGTATATATATACCACAAGCGGTTTTGAGAGTATAGAGTATATATATGATGAAAAATATTATGCCTGATGATGAAACTGTCTAAAATCCATCTTGTATGAAGGATCGGTGGTGTAAGAGGGGAGTTATAAGAGGGTTAGCTAAGTAGGCCACCCTAGAGATGACCATATAACTAGCTCCTAGGGCCAAGAGGGCTCTGATATCAATCCACTCTTGGGCTTAGATAGAACAACCAAGAAACCCCCTTTACAACCTCTGTTCCAACTCTGCAATGATGGCACTTGTCTTTAGGGGGATGAGGCATAGATAGGGAAAGTAGGTACAAGCAGACCACTTAGTAGGCCACCTCGGTGGATGTCCATATTGACTACCCAGCAAGTCCAAGAGGGCTCTGGTATTCCTCTCTGCTCTAGAGCTCAGTGTAAATATTTCTTCAGGAAGACCTATCATGTTTCTTCCTCCGAACTCTAATATGTTTGTATAATATTATAGATATTATATGATTGTAATGGGCTATTGTCTAACCCTAATAATTGGAAGTATATATATACGTTTCTTGGGTTATGTTTGTAAGATTCAAATCCAAGATCACATTATTTAAAGAGATATGTTCCTTGGTAAGACGTAACCCTAACCCTAATCTCTTGCAATTGTGATTCTAGTGCAACTTTGGAAAGGGACATTGCATACAACCCATATGAGATAAATCAACACACTAAATATAAACTTGTTGATTTTCCCAGGTTTTATTGGATGTATTTTAATGTATATATCTGATTCAATCTGATACTTGCATTCTTGGAATTCTATGTGTTCTCAAATTGAATAACATTATACTATATATATTCCTTTGGAGAGGCATGTCCTTGAACGGACATATCTCTCCTTTAATTATAATAATTTAATCAATATTATAATGTTTCATCAATCAATTATTAATTTAGAATAATATAATAGATTAATATTGAATATTAAATTTTATATGATTAATAATAATATAATAATATAACATAATAACATATTTTTATTAATCAACATATATTATATGTATTCTAAATGATCATTCGACTGAAGCTACAAACATTAACACTCCCTCTTAGCTAGGCAGGATGATCAGACATAATGTGTAGTGATCTCCCATGTCAAAACTTATGGCCCTCACCATAGGTACACAAAACATAACTAACACTCCCTCTTAGCTAGGGAAGATAAAATCAATGCAAATGCATTAAGTCTAGATTAATTATGGAATAGAGAATATATTATCTCACTATGATATCAGGAAGTATGGTATAAACAAGAATATCAAGGCACATGATAATCACCATAACTCAAAAATATCATCTCATGATATTGGGAGTATTTGCATCAACCATATGATGCTCATCACAGGGAACCATAGTCTCAAGGTGTGAATTTGCCTCCGTCAACGATTCTATTCACAAGCTCTTGCGTGGATTGCCTCTGTCGGCGATTCTATCCATAAGCTCTTGTGTGGATTGCCTCAGTCAGCGATTCTATCCATGAGTTCTCACGTGGATTGCCTCAGTCGGCGATTCTATCCACAAGCTCTTACGTGGATTGCCTCAGTCGGCGATTCTATCCATGAGCTCTCACGTGGATTGCCTCAGTCGGCTATTCTATCGACAAGCTCTTATGTGGATTGCCTCAGTCGGCGATTCTATCCATGAGCTCTCACATGGATTGCCTTAGTCGGCGATTCTATCCACAAGCTCTTATGTGGATTGCCTCAATCGGCGATTCTATCCATGAGCTCTCACGTGGATTGCCTCGGTCGGCGATTCTATCCACAAGCTCTCATGTGGATTGCCTCAGTCGGCGATTCTATCCATGAGCTCTCACGTGGATTGCCTCAGTCAGCGATTCTATCCACAAGCTCTTATGTGGATTGCCTTAGTCGGTGATTCTATCCATGAGCTCTCACGTGGATTGCCTCAGTCAGTGATTCTATCCACAAGCTCTTATGTGGATTGCCTCAGTCGACGATTCTATCCATGAGCTCTCACGTGGATTGCCTCAGTCGGCGATTCTATCCACAAGCTCTTAAGTGGATTGCCTTAGTCGGTGATTCTATCCACGAGCTCTCATGTAGATTGCCTCTGTCGGCGATTCTATCCACAAGCTCAAGTTATTGTAAGATCGTCACCTTCCAATAACCTCAAAAATACAAGTGGAAATCATTTGGAAGTCGTCACTTCCTTATGATTTACACAGGGCCCATAAGGCATTAAATGATCTCATTAGTATAATAATCAATTGAATCAAGTTTTACCTCATAAGTGTTTCACCTTTAATAGTGAAAATCCCTCTCAATCACTATGATCGAAATTGTCACAAGTTGACTGAACCATCTGCTCCCTCTGAAGCTCAAGTTCTTGTATCAACCTCTTGTCCTCTTTTGAAATGTCAGACTCCCTCTGCATCTAGTCTCAATCATCAATTCGTTTATAAGCATCAATTTATTTCTCCCTTTAATTCAATTTTATTGTGCTTTCGTCCTGAAGGTATGTTAGAGAGAGATTACAAATAGCTCATAAACTAAATTATCTCGAACAGAAATACCAATGATAGAAGCATACAAGATTTTACTACCCAATATTATAGCATAAATTACAAACTCAATAATTCACGTGCCTTAATAAAACATGGAATACTTATCTTAAGTTTAAAACATTTCCTTTCATAAGGTGAGCCCATATAAGAAATATCATGCATGAATCATCTCTCATTATAATTCCCTTTGAATGATGTAGAACATTTTCATAATTTTGATCAACACTTTCATTATGATCTGCCACACACAGTCGTTAATAACTTTTGCAATTTACCAAATTTATCCCATCTCTTTGGTGAGATGTTAGAAAATATAATTACAAACATTTCCTCCAAGTTATAGCCAGATCCAACGGTTAAAACAAAAGTTATGACGTTTTTCCCAAAACTGCTAACCCTAGGTAGGGTTTCAAGTGACCTGCACCAAAGTCGTCATATCCTGCACAAAACTGAATCAAATTTGATGAGATAAACATATTTGAAAACTAGAAACACAGATCTTTCCATCCATATATTATAGTCCTCATTTTGAGGCCAACCAAGGGCTGTACAATGGCATATTTCAGACTGAAAATTCTAGAAAAAACTGAATTCTCCAACCTTCTCCAACCTCCAAATTAAACTTCACAGGCCTGAGCTCTGATACCATGTTGATTTTCCCAGATTTTATTGGATGTATTTTAATGTATATATCTGATTCAATCTGATACTCGCATTCTTGGAATTCTATGTGTTCTCAAATTGAATAACATTATACTATATATATTCCTTTGGAGAGGCATGTCCTTGAACGGACATGTCTCTCCTTTAATTATAATAATTTAATCAATATTATAATGTTTCATCAATCAATTATTAATTTAGAATAATATAATAGATTAATATTGAATATTAAATTTTATATGATTAATAATAATATAATAATATAACATAATAATATATTATTATTAATCAACATATATTATATGTATTCTAAATGATCATTCGACTGAAGCTACAAACATTAACAAAACTCATTACACCATTACAACTTCATGTGATGCATGTGGGATAATCCACACTGATATTAAGCATTCTAAACACCCTCATGCTCAAGGGTTGGCCCTATATACAAAATAGGAAACCTACAATGCTCATAAAACAATAATAGAAGGTTAAGATTTAAGGGTTATAACATGCCCTCCCCCTTCCAAAAGTGGTCCTCAAGGCTTGATCCATGTAAACTATTGTTACATTTGGTGGAGATGTTCCCAAGTTGCATCTTCTAGTTGCAAGCCTCACCATCAGACCAAAACATCTATAATAGTGTAGATATGGAGCTAACATGGACATTTGTTTAGAGTGGCCTCGAGTTCAAAGATGACAGAACCTTCATCATTGGATTTGAGAAGTTTTAACTAAATGTAAATGTATTGTCCAAGGAACTTCAAACAAGACACATGGAAAATAGAATGTCTCTTAGAAGGTAGATCCTATTTATAAGGAACTCCGCCAAGTTGTTGTGACACTTCCTAAGGCCTATAGAATTTTGGTGATAACGTTTTACTACCCTTAAGCTCCAAGGATGTATTCTTATACAATTGTAGGCACAAAAAGACCATTTTCCTTTCGGTGAATGTGTTGTTAGAATGGTGCTCATCTACCTATTATTTCATGAGGTTCTAAGCTAAGGTCAAGTTGTCCTTGAGAATTTGAAGTAGATCTTTCCAACAACTAGGAGTTGAATCAACAACCTTGATGCGGGAGCATCCCCGGTTCTTGGCAATCTTGCATCAACCAAAAACATTTTTTTTCAGTTTGTTTTCTCTTTTGCAGTTTTAGCACTTCTTTCTGCATTTGCTCACTGGATCTTGCAGAGATGGATTTTGCTTGTAATCATGATCATTTTCCTTATTCCTGAACTGCGGGACATTTGGATCATTTTCTAGCAAGTTATCGCTTTCGGATTCTGAGACAGTTTTCTAGCTTAGAACACTGTAACCGCTTGGACCTATTTGCTATTGGCGAATCTTGCAAATCCTTTCCATAGCTTGCAGAGCCCCAGTTAGTTGTTTCCAGCATTCCTTGACGTGTGGCCAACCTTCCCTCTGATCCGCACTTCTTCCTTTGGATTTTTTGGAGGATTTTCATTGGCGGAGGCCAACTTGGTGGTTTTACACATTTCATCATGTTCATCGTTGTTTGATTCTTCTTGGGCTGATCGGATTCCTCTAGACCATATAAATCATTGTAATTTAGCTTGTAGTAGTAATGGATTAGAACCGGGAAGATCTATCTTGAGGTTAAGAGGTCCCGTATTGACCAAGACTATAATTGAACATGTTTGTATCAGGCCAGTGAGACGAATTTTGTAGCCCGCATGTTGCCGGCATATTGTAAACAGTTTTCATGATATAATCAATCAGTTCTGCATTGCCCCATCGTTTTGTCCTTCTTTCCTTGTGTTTTACTCTTGCTGCATGGTCCGGATAGATCTCATTGATGTCCCTCCTAACCGTGATTACACCAAGAGTAAAACAACGAAAGCAAGACAAAACGATGGGGCAATGCAAAACTGATTGATTATATCATGAAAAAATGTTTACAATTTGCTGGCAACATGCGAACTACAAGATTCGGCTCACTGGCCTAATACAGACATGCTCAATTACAGTCTCGATCAATACCAGACCTCTTAACCTCAAGATAGATCTTCCCAGTTCTGATCCATTACTACTACAAGCTAAATTACATTGATTTATATGGTCTAAAGGAATTTGGTCGGCCCAAGAAGAATCAAACAACGATGAACATGCTAAAACATGTAAAACCACTAGGTCGGCCTCCACCAATGAAAATCCTCCAAAAAATCCAAAGGAAGAAGTGTGGATCAGAGGGAAGGTTGGCCACACGCCAAGGAATGTTGGAAACAACAAACTGGGGCCCTGCGAGCTATGGAAAGGATCCGCAAGATTCGGTAATAGCGAATAGGTCCAAGAGGTTCCGGTGTTCTGAACCAGAAAACTATCTCAGAATTCGGAAGCGATAACTTGCCGGAAAATGATCCAAACATCCCGCAATTCAAGAATAAGGAAGATAATCATGATTACAAGAAAAATCCAGCTCCACAAGATTTGGTGAGCAAATGCAAGAAAATGCAGAAAGAAGTGCTAAAACTGCAAAACAGAAAACAAACTGAAAAGAAATGTTTTTGGTTGATGCAAGATTGTCAAGAACCAAGGATGCTCCTGCATCAGACATTCGAGGTTGTTGAAAAAAGTGAGTCCCTCACTTTGCTGGGGTTAGAGGAAAACCAAGGCGGTTCACCTCTACCTGAGAAATCCAAGATGAATCTTCAACCGGTCTGTCCTTCCATTTCACAAGATACTCTTTGTATTGGTTGCTTCGGGTGCTACGCCCAATCCTACTGTCCAAAATGTCTTCAATCTGATCTGGTTCTTTCCGGGGCAACTGCTTCTCCAAGTCTACACTAGTGTCTTCACTGAATTCTGATTCATGATAAGGATGTAGATCTGCAATGTTGAATATAGATGAAACCCCTAAACTATTTGGTAGCTCCATTTCATATGCATTTCGGGAACTGAATTTCCTCAAGATCCTACAAGGTCCAAACTTCCTCATCTGCAACTTGTTATAGGTTCCAACTGGAAATCTTTCTTTTCTCAGATACACCATCACTTCATCGCCAACTTCAAATTCCTTATGTCTCCTCCTCTCATCTGCTTTCTCCTTATATTTCATGTTCATATACTCCAAATGTTGCTTAACCTGAACATGTAAAGCCTTCATGTTATCTACAAAATCTTCTGCTTCTGCACTCCTCTTGTCTTCGTTACTGATATACCTCTGGTGTGTGCTCCAGTAACAATCTCAAAAGGTATTCTTCTGGTACTCTGTTGACGTGTATTTTGTACACCATCATACACAGAATAAAATACCAATAGGCATCTTATCCTCTCTTGAGAAAATAGTCTCTAACTGCTGAAGATTCGCATAAAGGATCAGTTAGGAAGACTCCAAGGTTCTTTGATGTAGGGTCTCTACGTGTGGACAAGCTCCAGTGGTATGATGTGATTTGCTGGGATCACAAGGGGACTTACATGTGATGATTGAACTTCCGATCTGCTTTGCTGGACACAGGCTCTTACTAACTTAGATTTGAAAAAATGAAAAAGGATAAGGGCGAAGAGAGGATCTAATCCTAATACTAAGAATGTAGGAGCAATGATTGATTTTTTGATGAAACTCTAACTAGATCTTGTTTTGACATCAATGGAACATCTACACAAGACTAGTGCGATCTTCTAAGGGAAGCTTTATGATGTTCAAATCATCACCGCAGGCATAGATACCATCCAAGTTGATGCATATCAATGAAGAAGTGACAAATTGAAATTGAGCTTAAGCTGAACGATTCCAGTTGACTACACAAGGCAAGTCTGCAATCAACAAACTGCTAGTAGTATGGATGTACGAATTCCACCATTAATCAATCGCATTTCCTCCATTCATCTAATCATTTACCATCTAGGATTGAAGACTCAACAAGAAACCATGCAAATTGCAAGAAAACGACATATTTCACCATTACTTCAATGAAAATGGAATTTGTTTACAATCAATGGCAACAATTTCTTGCCTTGTCCTCCTATTCTACTCTAATTACTATTCTATCAACTATATTCTAACTCTTCCAACTATTTACATGCTATCTCTAACTTATTGCTCATTATTTCTAATTAGCCTTTACAAATGAAATGCCTGGGCTTATATAGTGCCCACAATACAATTTGATGGCTTAGATCAATTCAAGATCAATGGCCAAGATTCAACAATGAAAACCCTAATTAGGGTTTGTTACAACCATTACATAACATTTAATGCTTGACCAATGATAAAATTGTATTGCTTGGACACATGTCCCTTCTAGAAAAATCGACCAATGGATAGCCGGGGTAGGTACATCGGAGTTTGTGCCACCTTCCATGAGTTAAGTACATTGAATCTGGACATGCTGAGATGGACCTCACTGATTGGAGACGTGATGACTAGGATGCCACCTCATCTGACACTTGTAACTTTGGTAAATATTCAACTTGATGTTGTTGAGAAGCTTGCTTTAATTAATTCATCTGGAATTATTTGCTTCTTCAACGAGCCCTTGTTCTAACTCCTCGTGTCCTTGATGTGCAGGATGATGATGTACCTCGCCTTGGAACGTTAGATTGAAAGAGGTTGCCCATGTCCTTACTTGATCGTCCTGGCGAAGACCGTCCTGGATCCGGCTTGATTTTCCTTGAAGAGATCTCCATTTGATGCCTACACAACATTTCAGAATTAGTACCATGATTTTGCAATACATAACATAAATTAGAGAGCAAATTTTAGGAAACTTAATGATAAGTCCTTTATTAATCATTTCCTAAAAAAGATTGAGCTATGAATTCAAAATTTAAGCTATTAAAATTTAAAATATGACGATGAATGAATAAAAGCAATAAAATCAAATCGCCATACCTCAAAAGAGAGCTAACTCTAGAATGCAAAAAGACAAAATTCGCCTAGGCAAAATTGAGGTATAAATGATCTTCAATGTTATCTCCTCAAAAGATCAACTTCGCCACCTTTGTCTTCAACGTGATCTTCAAGTTCGCCTTTGATGTGGTCTTCAACTCTTGGCAAATTCACTCAAATGAAGTATCGCACCACCTTTGATGTATTAGCGCCACCTTTGGTTTGAATGGAATTCGCACCCCTTCAAGCACACTTCGCACTATCTTCGTTTTCCTCAATTTGCATGTAGAAGGATAAAAATAATGATGTGAAAATAATAGTTTTCACCCCCCTATATATAGCGCTTGCACCTCAATTCATCCCTTAGGCCGACTTGATAAAATATAGCAATTTTGAACGATTTTTAAATGATTTTTAATTAAATAACAAGGCCGACCTACATGCCAAAGCGCTCCAATTCGATTTTTTATAGATTAATTAATAATTAATTAAATGCCTTTTGTTTTTAATTTATAAATTTCGATTTTTTAATAAAGGCAAAATCATTAATAAATGATCAACGCCATATTAAATGCTAATTTAAATAGGATTTTCAATTTTATCGAACTTAGCATTTAAGGAAAATTTGAAATGTTTATTTGGCGCCAAAATTATGAAAATGAAAGGGACGTACCTCATCGCCCTGGTCCCTTGGAGAGGGACAGGAGCGATTCATGATTTTTGTCTTGATTCTTGCAACTTCAACGTTCATCTCCTTCCTTTCCATGTTCAATATCGATCATTTTGATGGGTCCTTTGAGTTAGATCATCTTGCATGTGTGCTTAAGTGCCTTTGGATGTTCATCGCCCTGGTCCTTGTCCAAAGGACAGGAGCGATCTCCATGTTTTCACGTTCAATATGCATCTTTGATCCTCGAACTTTCATTGTAGGGCGAATAACTTCATTGCTTGTTCCTTCTACGCTTGTTCAACTTGTTAGTATGAGGTGTTTGGACGTTTAGAGGGATCATCGCCCTTGTCCCTTGGAGAGGGACAGGAGCGATCCATGTCTTTCTCTCTAATCTTGGCAACTTTTAACTTCAATCTTCGTTGCGATGTCTTCCAAACGCCGTCCCTCACCTTGTCCATCCTCGCCTTGCCTTGACTTTGAAGGACTATGAGTGTTTTTGATGGGATCGCCTTGGTCCTTGTCCAAAGGACAGGAGCGATATGAGCTCTTTAACTTGATTAGCAACGTTTGGACATTCAAAACTCTTACAGGTGATCTTCAAAAAAAACACCTTGAACCTTGCATAACCTTGCGAAGCTTTGACTTGGCATTAACTTGGAGCAAAACGAAGAATCCAAAGCAAATCGCCCTGGTCCCTTGGAGAGGGACAGGAGCGATATGGTCTCTATGTTTAATTTGATGATCATTTTACGTTCAAAATCCTTTTGTATCACCCTCTAATCATGCCATGGACCTTCTACAATCTCGCAAAACTTTGACCTTACGTAAATCTTGCATGAAGTGGCCAATATATCCAACATCGCTCTGGTCCCTTCCTGAGGGACAGGAGCGAAGTTCATCATTATGTGCTTGTTCTTGTTTTTACCAACTTGCAATTATCTTCATTACGTGAAATGATGTCCTTTCGACCCTCTTGGTTGCTCGAAACTTGTTTGCCTTTTTGAAATTTACGCCATTATAGAGATATCGCTCTGGTCCCTTCTTGAGGGACAGGAGCGAACTGGGTCTTAGAGTGTAAATCTCTTCATTGTGATGACCTTTAAGTGCTTGTGCTCGATGAAGATGTCTTGAAATGTCCTTGCCACCCTCGTTCCTTGTCTTAGAAGGTCTTGAACTTGGAGGAACGGCCTTGAACCACTGTATCGCCCTGGTCCCTTAGAGAGGGACAGGAGCGATCCATCCCTTGTGGCCTTCATTCCACTTTGTCAGGTCCCAAATTTATATTCAACGGACTCGTCATGCTCTACCCCATTCATCCATGCCTTGATATCGTCTGCAACTTGGCAAGAAAATCAATTATAACAAAAATCGCTCTGGTCCCTTCCTGAGGGACAGGAGCGAACTAGGCCTTTTGGGACCCTTGCAGACGTTTTAAAATCTTCAATTTGTATTCAATGAGTTCATCTCACACTCTTCCTTGCCTTTGAACGTAAACTTGTCTTGATTTTTGCCTGGATTTTGCCCAATGAAGGACATCGCTCTGGTCCTTCAGTGAGGGACAGGAGCGAATTTGACCCTCTAGGCAAAAACTTCATCATTTCGTTGTTTTTGATCAAGTCTGGATGCTCTATCATGCTCATTTCGTCCTTCACCATGCCTTTGATGTCTCGATTCGTCCAAACAAGGTCAAGAATGGCTCAACTAAGCATTTTCGCTCTGGACCCTTGATGAGGGACACAAGCGATTCGCCTTGGTCCCTTGGAGAGGGACAGGAGCGGTTTTTCGCTCTGGACCCTTGGAGAAGGACACGAGCGAAATTTGACTTTTCGCACTCTCTATCAGGATAATTTTTATGGAATATAACATTTAAGTATAAGAAAGAAGGAAATGTCACTTATACTTTAAGTTATATTCCATATATACTTTCAGGATGTTTGAGAGTGGTTTCAGACCTCCAGGAGTTATATTGCAAAATCTAGTTTTGGAGGTTTTTTCAGTTTCCAGACTTAGTCAAATTCAGGATCAGGACATTCCAGACTTAGCCAAATTTCAGGATCAGGACCTCACTCAAGCCGGACTTGCTATCCTATTGATCCCCTGGGCGACATTCAAAATGCAAAGGCTAGCTAACAAAACCCTAAAAAAACCTAAAGAACAAACCCTAAAAAGCAAAAAACATGGGTCCCCATTTGCAATGGGGCGATGTGTGAAAACGTCACAACATACTCCTGTTCACTAAATTATTGCAGGCAAATTCTTCTTGTGCAAGAATCAAATCCCAACTTCCGGTCTTCTCTCCAACTAAGCCTCGCAACAAATTTCCCAAACTCTTGTTTACTATCTCTGTTTGTCCATAAGTCTGTGGGTGAAAAGTAGAACTGAACTTCAAATCTATCTTCATCTTCCAAAGTGTCCTCCAAAAATAACCAACAAACTTAGTATCTCTGTCTGAAACTATGCTCTTAGGTAATCCATGCAATCTCACTACCTCCTTGAAAAATAAGTCAGCTACATGCACTGCATCAGATGTCTTCTTACAAGGTAAGAAATGAGCCATCTTCGAGAATCTATCCACCACCACAAATATAGAATCATTTCCTCTCTATGTCCTAGGTAATCCAAGTATGAAATCTATGCTTATATCCTCCCAAGGTCTCTCCGGAACTGTCAAAGGTTTATACAATCTCACATTCTGACTACTACCTTTTGCAACTTGACAAACTCTACAGCTCTGCACAAATTTCCCGACATCCTTATGAATCTGAGGCCAAACGTAATGTTCACTCACCAATGCTACTGTTTTGTCAACACCAAAGTGTCCTGCTAATCCTCTGCCATGCTTCTCCTTTATTAGATTCTCCCTCATAGAACTCTTAGGTATGCACAACTGAACTCCTCTGAATAACATCCCATCCTGTATGAAATAATCCAACCACTTACTTTTGTCCACCATAACCGGTTCTCTACAGGCTTTCCAAGGGTCTGCAAAATCCAAGTCATCATCATACAAGGTCTTCAACTCCTCAAATCCTAATACTGTCACTCTCATCTCGGTCAGAAAATTTCTTCTCCTACTCAAGGCATCAACAACTTTGTTTGACTTTCCACTCCTATGCTTCAACACAAAGGTGTAACTCTACAAAAACTCTACCCATCTCATATGTCTCTAATTCAAGTTACTCTGACTGTTCAAATACTGCAAGGCTTGATGATCAGTATACAACACAAACTCCTTAGGAAACAAGTAATGTCTCCACTTCTTCAAGGCTTGAACTATGTCATAAAATTCCTGATCATACACTAAATATCCTTCTTGCATCATTCAACTTTTCGCTGAAATTGGCTACTGCTCTCCCTTCCTGACTTAGCACGGCTCCAATTGCATTCCCACTCGCATCACAGTCATTGATGGCAACACCAGTTACACTAGTTGCTTTGGCAGTTTACTGGTATCCTTTTGGTCCCGGTAGGTTGTTTGGTTTATGGTTGGATTAGATCATGATGATCCGGTATGCTCTGGTATGTTTGGGTTATAGAATTGGCTTATTCATGCTACTCAGATTCATGTTCAGTCGGTTGGTTTTGATCTGGTGATCGGATGCTATCCTGTTTGCTAGTAAGCTTGGTTTGTTGTTCCGGTGAGGGTTTCACCGGTAGAGCTTTGATGAAGATCTTTGATGTTATGCATAAGTGGTGTTGGTGTGGCTTCTAGTATGAATTCAGGATGTTGATGGTGATCGTGTTCGAGACTTGGTTGATTGGGATCATTGCTTTAGCATATGTGGACCTAATTTGGGTCCCGATTCATCTAGGTTATGGACCGACATACTTTGTTGAAATCCAGTAAAGCTAACACAGGCTGCTCAGTCACCTTCTGCTTCAACAATTCAAAACTCTTATTTGCTCCGGTTGTCCATTTGAATTCTTTCATATCTCCTCTCATTGGGCTACAAAATGAACTGAAATTCTTGATAAACTTCTGGTAGAAACTAGTCAGTCCATGAAATGATCTTACCTCTCCAATGCTTTCCGGTGTAGGCCATTCAACAATTGCTTTTACCTTCTCAAGGTCCATCTTCAATCCATCCACGGATATCACAAATCCCAAATAGACTAACTCTTCCTTCATGAAACTACACTTTAGATTTATCAGCAGCTTCTCTTCTCTCAACCTCTGCAAAACTTGTCTTAAATGCAACAAATGCTCCTCTTTTGTCTTACTGAAAAATCAGAATGTCATCCAAATACACAATAACAAACATACCCAAGAATTTATTCAATACCTCATTCATCAATCTCATGAAAGTACTTGGTGCATTAGTGAACCCAAAAGGCATCACCAACCATTCATACACTCCTTCATTTGTCTTGAATGTTGTCTTCCACTCATCTCCTTCTCTTATTTTGAGCTGATGATATCCACTCTTCAAGTCTATCTTTGTGTAGTATTAGGCTCCACTCAAACAATCCATTATGTCATCCATCTTAGGCAAAGGAAACCGGTACTTCACTGCGATCTTGTTTATTGCTCTGGAATCGGTACACATCCTCCATTCTCCATTCTTCTTAGGTGCTAGCACGGCTGGTACTGCACAAGGACTCAAACTTTCTCTAATCAAACCTTTCTTCAACAATTCCTACACTTGTCTATTCATTTCTTCATTCTCTACCAATGTCATCCGGTGTGCTGCTTTGTTAGACAAACTAGCTCCAAGAATCAGGTCCATGCAATGACTGATACTCCTTACAGGTGGTAATCCATCAAGCACATTATCTAAAATGATGTCCGCATACTCTATCAGTAACTCCTTTATCTCCTCCGTTGGTTCTTCCTCATGCTTCAAATTCTCAGTCTTCTTAGGAACTAAGGCAAAACACACATTCTCATGTCTCATTCCATCCAGGAATTTCCTTCCATCAACCAAACAATTCTAGCATTCGTACAGACTTCAGTCTCCAGGGGCTCCTCCAAGGGTAACAAAGTTTGCTTCATCCCATTCACAACAATAGTGTATATGTTCTTTCTTCCATCATGTATTGCTTGTCTATCAAACTGCCAAGGTCTACCCAACAAAATGTAACAAATATCCATAGGCATAATATCACACAAAACTTCATCATGATAATTTCCAATTTTCAATTTCACCAAGCATTGCTCACTTGCTAATATCTTATGATCATCCTGAATCAATGCTATCTGATAAGGCTTAGGGTGTTTCAATCTTTCCAACTTCAATTTTTTCACCATCTCCTCAGAAACAAGATTGTCTGAACTACCACTATCAATAATGACTTTACAACACTTACCGGATACCTTACATCTGGTCTTGAACAAATTTCTTCTCTACAAGGGCTCCTCTTCATCTCCGGTATGGCACAAAGCTCTCCTCATCATCCACAGTTCTCCATCTTCCGGTTTGTTAGCTAGTCCGATAGAGTCTTCTTCTACCAATGTTGTTCTTCTAGTGTTTTCTGTCTTCTTACATTCAAAAGCACGATGTCCGTCTCCTCCGCATTTTAAACGGGTTCCTTTAAATTCTCTCTTTTCCTGTCTTCTGTTATCTTTTCCAAAACCTTCATTCTGGTAACCATCAAGTTCTCTTCTCCGGTAGAAATTTTTGTCATCCTTCCGGTATGAGCCACCATCTTTGCTTACATTCTTGTCCTTGTTCCGATCTGTGAACCATCGATTTGGCTCATATCTCCACGATTTGGCATCAATACACATCATTAAGGAAAGAGCTTCACTCAAGGGATAAGGGCGGTCATTTAGGAGGAGGTTTGGAGTACATACTGCTGATCAACATCAAATATCAAACCTTCCATTTGCAGCATGCAGGGGCGAATTATGAAGAGGATCGAACTGGCACATTGGAGGCTCTTTTACATATGATATTGCTTTCGTCTTCACAGCGCTTTGTCCTAGGTTCATTTGCAAATAAATTTCATTATAATTCTCAGTTGTGTGCATAAGATTAGTTGCAGTCTATGTGTCCTCAGAATGTCTGAAAATGGTCTATAATGACAGTCTATGTATTTGATCTTTGGTTGCCTATGTAATGTTCTTTTAGTTGGCCAAATGAAATAAATAAGGAAGAAGTCTGATTGCATCTACATTTATGATTTTCTGAGGATGTATGCCAAGTGTTTGTCATAATGTCAGTCTGCTGTAGGACATGATTTTGAAAATTTGGACTCATAAATATCAACAAATAATTGTTGCTTATGCATCTCTAGTTATCTATAGGGTAAGAGGAGTCATTGAGTCATTGATTATTCATGAAAAGTTCATAAAATATAGTCTATATTACAAACTGAAAACTCTGTCAGCATAACACACAAACTTCAGAACAGCATAACACACAACTTGGACAGCAAATATTCCTTGTTCTTTCAGTCAATACCAATAGGGGATATTTCATGTAATGTCCCTACTTTGAAATTTAATGTAATAATAAATAATAATAATAAAATACAAAAGAATAAATACAAAAATTAATTAAAATATAACAGAATATAATTAAATATAATTGAAATTTGATTAAAATTAATGAATGGTCAAAAGGCATGAAATGATAAGTTGTGATCCCTCAAACGTGAGATATAAAAGGGAGAAGAAAATCTCATTTGAGGATGGGATAATTTGGGAATTAGAAGTGTAGATCTGATTGTGAAAGGTTGTGTCCCTTTCAAAGGGCGGATATAATGATGAGTTGCACTCTTTCAAAGGGTACTAATGGTGAAAGGGTGTGTCTCTTGCCAAAGGGCATACATGATGAATAAGTGTGACCTCTTTCTCACATTGAGAGATATAAAGGGAAGGAATTAAAAGCATCTAGTAACATCACCATTGATCAGATCAGATCAGAACTGTTATTGAGTTACAAGAAGTAACATCCTTGTTCTTGGTGGTATGCATGGAGATGTGTCTAATAAGTGTGCTTAGCCTGATAATGTTCTTATGCAGAATTAATAGTAATACTAATATGGACTGCAATATGTATGACAGTCATACTTAATTTCATATATATTCATAAAACATAAGAAATTAGTATAGTTATAGTCTAAATCATGTTATTATTGTCAGTATTTAAGAAGATGGGAATGAGATGTTCCAGAGAGGGGCAGTCTAAATCCAAGCAATAGGTTAAGTCTCAAGATAGGGTGGGGATCAGTGACCCATAAGCCTTGAGGGTATAAACCCAAGATAGTTAAGGGCTTGGATCTGTAAACTTTGAGGGAACCTATTGTATATGGTCTCTAAGCGCTTTGGTAACATACATAGACCCTTCTCCCTTAAACTGAAGTAGTAGCAGAGTTTGATATCTATACTGCAAACTATGAATAATGAAATTAATCATCTAATGAGAAAAATACATAAGCACTTGTTAATAACTAATAAGTTGAAGAATATCAATGACTGGCTTCATGATTAGTCTCTTAATCAATTTTAGCATATTGAAATAGATTAATTATGTTAATCAAGTAGGGGACATTAAATCTTGGTCAACAAATAGTAAGATGTGTTGTACCTAAGCAAAGCAATATAAATAGGTATAAAAGTATTTATAGACCATTTTAGTCTAACCATTAATTTGTGAGTGATATGTGAAAGTCATTTTCAATCATGTTTCCTAGAACTCAAATAGTTCTTGCTAGAAGTTACTGTTATCACAAAAGTTCGCACCCTTGCTGAGCTATCAACTCAGCAACCTTGTGAAACATGGAAACAACCCCGAAGTGTGGGACCTTGCGCAAGGGGGTTGAATCTCCGGAGAAGGCCGACTTCCTTCTCTATCTAGGTGCAGGTGTTGAACCAACTCAACACTTCAAAACTAACTCAGCCTATCCTAACAATTTGCAGAGGTAAAGGGAAGAGAGAACTGCTTGAAATAAAAGGAGGTGATGCACCAAGAAGAGATTGTTCCTCTCCCCACCCGAAATGGCACAAGGAATCAACTAAAAACTCAAGAGATACACAACTTCAATTGCATAAGTGACCCAAACGCATGTATGGAGGTTAGAATTTGGTAAGTGTCAAGAGGAGAGAAGGATTCCCACAAAGTCATACTCAGAAAACAAGTTAACACAGCATACATGTGAAAAGCCACAAGACAAACTTATAATGGAGGTAAGAACACATACACATCACACATAAGTTGAAGGCAGACAAGAATGGAGATTTTCATTTAATCATAAGGCCAAAAGCCAATCTTACAATTGCAGAAATGCAAAAAAAAATTACAAGTCTTCAAGAGAAGAGAAGAGCATAAGAAATCTCAAGCAAGCTGGGAGAGAATCCTTTACAATGAGGCTTAACAGCCTTATATAGAGAAATGGGCTACAATGGTGACCATGACCCCTGCATGTCAGTCTGGGAGTGCAGGGAAGTGCATGCACTTGGCTTGTACATGCAAGCAACCTAGCCATACCACCAAAGGCAATCCTGAGAAGGTGGATTGACTAACCTTCCAAAGTCAGTCATGACATAAGTCACCAAGTATGGCCCCGTACCTTCCTTGATGGAAATCCTGCCAAAAACACTTAATGCACCCTTGTGGCTCCACAAAAGAAAGTGCACAAGTCACCAAGCTGTCGGAGCATTAAAAGCCTTCAGTGTCGATCACGCCATCCGGAAGTGTCGCCAGTCAGAAGGAAGCCTAGAGACTTCGGAAGCTCTAACTCCCGAAGTGAGGAAGACAAGGGAGGAACTTCGAAACCTCAGGGTTCCGGAGTTCCGGGGAACTGCGCAAAGGAACTTTGGAACCTCAGGGTTCCGGAGTTCCGAAGAAGAAAGGAAAAGGCTAAAGAGAGCAGGGGAACTTCGGAACCTTGGGGTTCCGGAGTTCCGAGCAAAGGAGAAACTTAAGAGAAGAGGCGAAGGAAAAGAAGGCTAGGAACTTCGGAACCTCGGGGTTCCAGAGTTCCGGGAAAAAGAGAGAAAGGCTAAGGAAAGGAGTGGCTAAGCTAGGTGAAGAATTTCGGAACCTCGGGGTTCCGGAGTTCCGGAGAAGGAAAGAAAGCGGCTAAGGCAAAGAACTTCGGAACCTCGGGGTTCCGGAGTTCCAGGGAAGAAGAAAAGGCCAAGGGAGGAAAGTCCTCCGGACAAGGCAACACTTCATACTTCATGATTCTTCTCTTCTTGATCAACTGGGGCCACACTGGTCCATGGAACATATCTCTGATCGGTTCTCACTGATGGACCAAGGGTGTCATAAAATGACAACAGTTACTAGTAAAGGTAAGATTATGGTTATAAAAAATGGAAAAGAGCATACCATGGAGGCAAAGGATTTGGTCAATGAAGGCTTGTGTGATGGTAGATAAGAATGACTTAATGAACAAAAATAGGTTTCAAGTTCAAACTGAGGATATAAGAGCAGAGTACAACAAAGACAGAGGTAACAAGATCAAGTTTAGGAGAAAAGAGGAGGAATAGGGAACCTAGTGATATAGTCCAAGTGCTTTGACCTAGAAGTTGACCAAAGGAAAGTTTGGGAGCTCTTGAGTTTAGTTGGATTCTCATTTTGCACTTGAAGAGTTGTCTGGACTAGGGCGCCTAGCTACAATGTCCAGTCATTCTAAGCTCAATTTTTTGTCACAGGTTCCTCTTTGCATCCTCTTTCCATTTTTATACATCTCAATTCATTTCCAAACCTACATTTGTCTATTTATGTTGTTATTGTCAATATTGCATCATTTAGCCTAGTTCTTGCATCTATCTCATCCAATCAATCAAATCACTCAAGAAGAATAACTAATCATTGTGCCCAACTCTTCCAAGGGTTTGAAGTTGGGCCTATTGCTTATTCTTTGAATGTGGTGTTGATGTAAATGGCTTTAATTCCTAGTTTACATAATTAGACTAGTGAATCCCATTTAACACATTACATTTTGGTGAAACCAACATGTCCTACACTTGCATGTTTTTTTTATTTTCATTTTCAGATTTGAGTTGTATGCATTCAATGGATTCATATTTGCAAACATTTATGAAATATATCACCTATGCACTTGAATCATATCTCAAAAAAATTTCAACCATGCTTTTCTTTTCTATATTTCGCATTCACTTTCATAAAGACTTTGAAAGATGTCTTGTGTTTTACACTTTCTTTCTCAAAAGATGTCTTACGTTTCACATTCAATTTCTTAAAAGCTTTCCAAATTGTGACATATGCTTTGGTAGTTGTTTCATGTTACACATTTAAGGTCAATGATAGTCCCTCTCTCCAATTTTTATTCCCTGATAAGGAGATTTTGATGCAAGAAGAGATTAACACTTCTATCAACATTCTCCCTCTTAGAGATAAATATTTTATGAATGATGTTGATCTTTCTCCTAAAATGTACCTCCCTCATGAGGATAATTGGGTGCAAGAGGATATCATTCCTACTTTTCCTAGTGATACCTTACCTTCTATCCACTTCAATGAACTCCCTTCTAGAGATGAAACATTGAAGAGTTATGCTTGTCCTTCTCCCAAAAGTTGTCCTACTCATGAGGATACTTTGGTGCAAGAGGATGACATCCATAGCAATGTTTCCAATGCTCTCTCCTAGAGATGCACCTTTAGTAGACAAAGAGCCTAATTCAAATCATGTCAACAAAATACATGTTTCCAATCATACAAATGAACATGAGAAGCCTAGGTCCAAAAGAACTCCTGCTACATCTTAAACTTTTGTAAACAAGTGACTCAAAGAAATAGGATGAAACAACCAATGTCAGAACAACCTAATTATCATATAGTGGCTCACACATATAACTATCCAAACAATGTTCTTCCTACTTCTTCCCCCCCTCTGTAATGTCTCCTACTAAGTTTAGGCCTGTTATAACAGTAATTAATTTATTTCAATATACTTATGACTTAAACTAAATTGATTAGAAGACAACTCTTTTTAGCTCTTTCCTTAACATAAATCAAATCTGTGACATTCCATAGTTTTAAATAATTTATCAATTATTCATGAATAAATTGTCAATCCACCATACGAGGCAATTAATTCTATTATTAGATAATTAATTGTATCATCCATAATTCTTAATGCAAAGTTCAATCCTTGTGACTACTCCAGTTTTAAGGAAGGAGGGGATGACTATGTTGCCAAGTGCTTAGATACCAAACTCAATAGACTCCCTCAAAGTTTACAGATCCAAGCCCTTACCGTATCTTGGGACTATTCCCTCAAGGTTTATGGGACGCTAATCCCTATCCTATCTTGGGAATCATCCTATTGGTTGGATTTAGACTGCCCCTCTTGGAAACAACTCAATCCCATCTTCTTAAATACTGAGTAATAACATGATTCAGACTATAAGTATACAAACTTCTCATGTATTATGAATATATATGAAATTAAGTATGATTGTCATGCATATTTAAGTCTATATTAATATTACTACTAAATTCTGCATAACATCATTATCAGGCTTCATATATTAAGCATACATATTCAGCACATCCCCATGCATACCACCAAGAACAAAGACGCTACTGCCTGTAACTTAATAACAGTTCTGATCTGATCCAATCCATGGTGATGGTGCTGGATGCTTTGATTCCTTTCCTTACTATCTCTCAATGTGAGGGAGAGGTCACACCTCTTCATCATGCATGCCCTTTGGCAAGAAACACACCCTTTCACCATTAGCACCTTTTAAAAGAGTGCAACTCTTCATTATTTCTGCCCTTTGAAAGGGATATAACCTTTCATAATTAGATCTGCATTTCTTAATTAAATCAGATGTGCACTTCTGATTTCCAAGTTATCCACCTCTCAAATGAGGTTCTCTTCTCCCTTTTATATCTCATTGTTGAGGGAGTGACAACTTTTCCTTCCATGTCTTTTGACCATTCATTAACTTAATTAAATTTTAATTAATTATATTTAATTATATTCTTTTATATTTTAATTTAATTTTTAATAAATAAATTTTATTATTATTACTTATTATTAAATTCTATTTCAATGTGGGGACATTACACCCTCATCTTCCACAACATATTGATAGGGAACCTAATCTTGTTGAACAACTTCATGCTACTTTAGCTAAGATCTCCCTTTGGAACTTGATTCAAACTTCACCTTCATACCATAGGTTGATCCAAGAAGCCTCAAAAAAGGTAGTTTCTCCTCCTTGTACTAGACTAAATGATATTATGTTCTTGCAAGATGAATTGCCTTCTTTAGAGGTCAAAAATAAAAGTGATTCCCTGATGATCACACCTTGCATTTATGAACATAAGATAAAAGATACCTTTATTGACAATGGTTCAAACCTTAATGTTTGCAGCATTAACTTACTAGATAAGATTAATTGGGATTATTCCTTCCTTCAACCTAATTCTCTCAATGTTTGTGGCTTTGATAATGTCAATAGAAAGTCACTTGGTACAATCACACTACCTATTACAATAGGACCCATGACTTTACCTGCACCTATCCATGTCATGCCCAATACTCTCAATTACAATCTTCTTTTAGGTAGACTGCGGATTCATGCTATAAAAGAAGTCCCTTCTACCCTTCATCACACAATCAAAGATGATCCTAATCCTTATAATGTTGTTCAAGATGAAGTAGAAAGCATATCTTTCTTTAACACTATGTTTCCTTCTATAATATAGTCTCCTATCAATGATGCTTTATTAAAAAAAGATTGGGGTCCTTTAGACTTTACACCTTCCTTTCATGAAGACTATAAGGTCCCCCAATCCAAGTATGAAGCCTTGAAGGAGTGTTGTGTTTCATTTTATTCTAAAATATGTCTTGATGATGATTGGGGCTCTTTGGACTTTAAAACTAAGAATGCACCCTCTCTTGTAGATATTTCAACTCCTATATTTGATTCTAAACATGGATGCAATGAAAATGGTCTATGATGTATGCAACAAAGTATTTAGGCTCATGAGAAATTTATATCACACTTTTCCAAAGAGGGTTTAGGTTTTCAACCTCTTCCTTTGTCAACATCCTCTCCCACATTGTCTAATGCGCCTATGTCTTCTTCTCCCAGCCTTTCATCACAAGAGAGCATTTTGTATGAGCTTCTTAAAGCCAACTTGATTACTCAATTGAAGAAAAAATTGTAAACTTCTTTTTGCAAGTATCATCAACTCCATGGCCATTCCACCAATGAATGTCATGATTTGGAGTGTAAAATTCAACAACTTATTGTAATTGGTATCATTCAAATAATAGATGACAATGAGTTGTACCCTGATCTTATCCCTTCTAAACAACATTTATGTCCTATAATGTTTCTCCTCACTATGTGACATTAGTAGCTTACCTTTTGGGGACTTGTTGTGACCTTTTCACACATCACCCCATTGCTAACGGGGACCCCCTCTTTGCCGGCTTTCTGCGTTGTTAGGTTAAGGTTTTGGCTGCTTAGTGGGCAATTTTGCGTTTCCCATGCCCGAGTCTCGGAGTTTTTATCATGCCTAGTGTCGTCTAGGATTTTTTGAAGTTATAGGATCAAGTTGCAAACATTGATATTTTAATGATCCTAAGTTTTTTGTCTAAGTGTAGATCTATTAGGTGAAAGCAAATATATGAGAGGAGACTTAGCATTATTTTATTATTATTTCTGCCAGGTGTCTCCATGAAAGCGATTTTTCTCCAAGTTGGGCGAATTTTTTTAGCAAGGCGTTTTTGTGAAGTGTGGGATTCAGGATTTATTTTCCTCCATTTTTTCCAGCTTGCTGATCTATTCCTCTTGGCTGCCATTAAAGACCAGTTTCAGATTTTTGATTTTGCTAAGTTTGGCGATTTTTTCAAACTTTAGCATTTTTTGGTGAAAATTGGCAATTTCATGTTTGGCGATTTTTCCTCCACTATTTTTGCTTGCTGTTCAGACCTTCGTTATTGCAGATCAAGGCTGCCATTGACAACAATTTTCAGATTTTAGTATGGCGCCATAGTTGGAAAATTTCGATTTTGCTTGGGAGGTGATTTGGTGCCATATTTTGGTGATTTTTATTCATTCTTGGTGGCTGCCATCATTTCCAGCCTGCTGATTCGCTTCAGATCTGAGGTTTGCTTCAGATTTTGACCTCCATTAATGGCTGCCATTAATTTTCAGACTTAAGTTTTTATTGCCCAGCCAATTCCAACTTAGGCAATTTGCATTTGGAGGTGTTTTATGGAGTTTTCTGTGCATTTTTTAGACCACTTTATCGCTATTGCAGGTCTGAAACTCCATTGTTAGGCAGTTGTCTTTAGAAATTTTCATTTCCAGCCACCTAACCATTTTTGGCGATTTTGCTTGGGGCTGTTTCCTTGGCCATTTTTCATCATTTTCGGGGCTTTAAACCACTTTGCAAGGTGGTGGTAAGTCTGAAGTATTCAATTTTCAGACTTGTCCTCAGAAATTATTTTTTTACCAGCCATACTTACATTCTAGAAAATGATTGTTTTGATCATTAGAACTGATTTTTATCAAGTTTATGCACATTTTTGAAGATTGCAACATGTTTTAAAAGTCTGATTATCAGGTTGTCTTCAGAATTGTTGATCTGCATTATTGACTGTGGAAGGTGTCTTCAGACATTCATTGTGTGAAAACACAACCTTTCACACCTTTCCTTAGACATCATTTATCCGGTATACTCCTTTGCATTTTAGCTTGCATATTTTCTAAGTGTAAGGAGGTATCAATGAATCTTATGTAAGGCTTCCATGCCTTAGTGTTGTCACACTCTAAACTTGACTGCTAAAATTTACCAAGTGTATGGATTATTTTCCTGACTCCATGCTCTCAATTAGCTAAATCTTTAGAAATTTAGGAATTTTATTACGAATATTATTTCGCTAAGTCTAACTTCGAGCTTCGTACAGGTGCGATGTCAAAGTCAGGATATAAGGAAAGGAAAGAACTACTAAAGACGCTGGAGACTAGATTTTATCCAGAGTTTAAGATTTCATCCAGATGGAAGGAGATCGTTGATACAAACATGCATTTCCTAGACTTCGACCAGATGCAGCGTCGGATGTTCGGAGTCAGAGATCAGGTTCCTTCCCCAACATATGTGAATATTATGAAGAGTGCCATTTTCCATGCCAATGGATTTCCACAGTCCATACAATGCAGTGAGCTTATCCTAGAATGTGCACGATGTTACGATCCACTCACAAGAATGATTAAGACTCCTAAGGGCGTTGTCATCGCCTACCTTGCTGAGGATGCCATTGCAGAGGTGTTCGGAATTCCACGCGGAACACACATGAAGGATGTGACCAAGGAGGATTATGCAGAAAGATACACGAAGAAGATGGGTGTATGCAAGAATTTAATTAACAAAGAGTGGATGATTGAGCCTAGATCTCATCATTCCAAGGCTCCCAAGACACTCATGTGCATAGATTTTAAGGAGGAATATAGTGATTTGATATTCCTACTCAACAGAGTGATGGGGATGCCGCAAGGAGCAATATTTGATGGATGGATGTTCTACTTCATCCAGGATTGTCTTAGAGGAACACTGGTGAATTGGTCCAAGATTATAAGTGACAACCTGGATTTTCAGCTGAGGAATGTAGAGCGGTCCAAGTCATTCGCCATAACTTCTTACCTGGTGCACCTGCTTGCACGGTTTATTTCATACAGAGGATTAATATGCAAAGGTGAAGTCGGGAATGGAAAAGGACAATTCAAGAGTTATGAATGCTACCCCCAGCTAAGCATGCATAGAATTGAAGACTATAAGAGAGTGAATGATG
Organism: Cryptomeria japonica; assembly: GCF_030272615.1. Lineage (NCBI taxonomy): Eukaryota > Viridiplantae > Streptophyta > Pinopsida > Cupressales > Cupressaceae > Cryptomeria > Cryptomeria japonica. The sequence continues at coordinate 124,115,362 of NC_081407.1, forward strand.
CATTCACTATGTACATCACACGGATGCTGCAAGGCGGAATCCACAGAAGATTGTCCAAGGAGGCAACAGAGTTAATAGAAAGATATGGATCGTGGTATATACAGTTCCCCACTTTCACATACCTCAGGATTCATGGGTTTCAATCTGAACCCTACAAACTTCCTAGGTATCCAACTGACAAAATGATATTGTTGGAAGTGGTGAGACAACTTCTAGAGTTCGATGTTATCCAGAGAGAGAAGCACAGGACAAGAACGACATTCCCTATTTCAATTTGGAAGACGTCAGAGGTTTGCCAATCCACCATAGCTGCCAGCACTGCGAGTGAGGAGATTGCATTCTATCAATTTGCTACATATAAGAAGAGAGAAAGATTCGATCCAGACAAGAAGATCGGAAGGATCAGAGGAGAGAAGTTCACTCACAAGGGTGACATAGAAGATTATTGGGCTAACCTAATGGACGAGCAAGCAGTGAAGAGAAGAAGGTGGTCCAGAATGCTAGTGGATTTCATGAGGAAGTGTGGACTTTTCCTCATTCTTGATCAGGTATTAGATGATAGAGATCATACACATCCACAGTATGAGAGTGAAATGAAGAAGGCAATCCTATTGCCTAATTGGTCAGAGTCAAAAGAGATTGACTTGAATATATTGATGAGAGAGGTCTTGAATTTCTCCCGCCTATGGGTGGATATACAAATGAATAAGTTAGTTGACATGGGTGTTCCCTTCACTTATGAAAAGATGAAGCCGAAAGAGTCTACTTCCGAGGATGATCAGAGGACTGTCAGTGATGTCAGGATTCATGCAGATGAAGAGAGTCAAGCTCCCAAGAGAAGGAAGAACACGCCAGGAGAATTCAAGGCTAGAGGGAAGAAGATTGAGGATGTGAAGAAGAAACAAAAGACTATGATTCCACTTATCGTTCCTTCACCCCCTCCCAGTGTCTCATCAATCGAAGTGATTGTAGTAACAAAACAGAATAAGGAGACTCAACAGTGTTCCAACACAGTGATACTACCAGAGAATATTCAGGAGTTCCACGCCACAGCGACATCTGCACCTCCTGATGAGAATAATGATCAGCCGGACTCCCCTACCGTCCTTTTGGAAGTTAGCTTGGGAAATGAGGTCTATGATTGGACCAAGGATAATCCTAATGACAATGAGGATGTTATCTCGGCATTGAAAGGACTTGATCGAGAAATATGTCTCGATGATGGTATGGAGATGGCCGCTATTCCTGAATGGTTGATGAGAAGTATGGAAAAAAGTAAACAAATGATAGAGGTGCAGCCTATTGATGATATTGATGACTACCTAGCTAGGAGTGCTAAGGAGAAGGAGCCCAAGAGAGCGGAGATTTTATCGCACATAGCTAGAGATGAGACAGGATTGCAGATTGCGCAGATTGTTGTTCCCATTGCAGGCATGATAGCGGACATTACTACTCCTATGGATTTCCAGATCACTTCAGTTGCCCTTGGTCGTACATCTAGAAAACAGGAATTCCAGGAGATTGGTGAAAACCTCCAGGCAATCAATGTAAGGTTAGACAGAGCGGTTGTGGAGAATGAAAGGTACAGAGAAGAAAATATTAGACTCAGAGAATATATTGCAGGGACAAGGCATGGAGATCCCACCCTTATTTCCCCTATTGCAGTTGACCATGGAATACATTCACATTGTGAGGTAGCGAGAGGTACACACTCAGAGGTGGAAAAGTGCAATGAAAGCACAAGAAAGCAGGTAAATGATTTCCTTACTCAGTTTTTCCATGCATATGATAGGACAACAGGGCTTATAATCAAAATCCAGTATTTGGAAGGAGTTTGGGAAGAATTTCGGCCTATTCAAGACAAGACTATTCCACGCCTCCAAGCATTGAAGAAGATTCCTAATTCCACCTTGGTCAGCGAGAACATTGTGCACAGTGGAGACAGATACGATTTCCATGGCTGGTATTGTTCACTAGCCATGAAGAAATCAACTTATGAGAACACCCAATCGAGTTGCATGGAGATGGAAGGATTAATTCAAGACATTCAGATGAAGATCCTTGCCTCGATTGAGGAATTATTGGGTGTTGATGTTAGTGATGCTAGTGGTTTGCACTTAGCCGAATTAAGAAACAAGATGAAATTTATGTATTTTAGCCTGTTGGAGTCTTTGAAGAAGAGTCAGATAGATGATTTGGTCTCTCTGTTGATTCATGTTCATAGTTCGCAAAATCTCATGCTAGAATGGGAGAACACTTTGAATGCTTGCTCGGATTCACTGGACGTGATTGATTTACAGCAGGATACCTTGCCTAGCATTTCCATGGAGGAGTTAGATTCAGTATTGGCTAGATTCTTGGAGTATGCTAGGAGAGAGAGAGATGCAGGGAGGAATCTTCTGGAAGATTCCCTATTTGATGACTAGGTGTCTTTTCATTGGGCCATATGTTGGTGGCGCCATTTTTTATGTAACCCTAATTATTGCAATTCTAGGGTTTTAATGGCATGATCTTGGCCGTTGATCTTAGATCAATCTTGGCCATCCATTTTGTAAGAGACTCTATATATGCCTCCTTGTCTCTCATTTGTAAGGGAGAGTTTTTGTAGAATTGTTGGTATATGCTGCAGCTATTTGAATCTTAATCATTGTTCAATTGTTGGTGATTTTGCTTTTCAAGTGTTGTATTTGCATTCATGGTTCTCAATTCCTCCAAGTTAGATTAGAATTTAGATTATAATTTATTTTCATGTATGTTAGATTGAATGGAAGATTTGTTGAATTCATTTGTGTGGAATCCTTAATCCATACCACTAGCCTCTTGCCGCTGGTAAGTGCGCCATGTGTGGTCAATTGGAATTTGAGTAAGCATAACTTCAACTATTACGCGTCCGTTGACAAGCATCAACTTGGATGGTGTCTACGTTTGATGGTGATAGCCTGAAAATCTTTAAGTATACCTTAGACGATTGCACCAAGCTTGTGTCAATACCTGATTGTGAGACCTTGCCTAGTTTGATTCCACTAGATCCGTTCATCATTTCCTACATTCCTAGGCTTAGAATAGATTTCCTGAACCCTATTCTTTTTCCCCCTTTTTTAGTAAGAAGTAAATCTAGAGCCATATTGATAAATCTTAAGTTGTTTGCACACCTATTCCGCATCATTCATGATAATCCAAACATTTGCGTAAGTCCCCAAGTGAAACACAGCAATTCACATCAACCACTGAACTTACCCACTCGTAAAGACCTGACATGTAGAAACCTTGGAATCATTTTAGTTGATCTCATTCTTAGCATCTGAGGTGATTTTGTTCAAGAGAGGGTAAATTACCTTGGTACTTTATTCTGAAATGTTTTGTGCATAAAAAACACATCAACAGGACTCATTGTCATTCATGGTGATACAATTTCACGTGCAATCACACTTGGGTAGCAACATAATAGCCTAATTATTCTTGTCCCTATGATGGGAGAAAAGAATGGTTTTCAATCATTCCTCCTTCCTAAAGATCCACTTTCCCTTTGTTAAGTTACATCTTTTATAACTAGCTATCCTTTCTTGCATAGAATTGTTTGTTCTTTATGAGGATTTTATCCTTGCTTGGAGGTCTGAATCCCTTATTAGGACCTCCTCATTGCTTGAAAGCGTATTTCTTTTATAAATGATCTCTCCTCGGTGATTGAAAGTGTGCAATCCTTCACCAAGAATCCCCTTTCCTAGCAATAGGGAAGGTGTGTACTCTTGATCTCCTTTCCCTTGTAGTTGAAGATGTCATCTTTATTAAAGATCTCCTCTTGGAAGTAGATATCTTTAGGTGAAGATTTCTTCCTCCCCCTTTGATAGTTGTGTATCCTTGAAAGGATCTCTTTACACTTGTTGCAAGATATCTCTTTTACAACTATCTCTTCCTTTCCTAAAGAGTTGTATTCTTTAAATGGAAACTCTTCCTATCTTGGAACGTATACATTTTTTTTTAAAGTATATCTCCTTGGTATTGAAGGTATTTATCCTTGATGTGGATTTCTATCTTCCTTAAGCTATTAACATGGAAGTATGTTGACATCTTAAGAGGGGCGCTATATGAGGCCTCCTTTTTTATTGTGTTAATTCATTTGATGTGCCTCCGAAGTGGTGGTGTTGTGTTACATTGCGCCCCCCGAGGCATGGTTATCAATCTTTTGAGCTTTGTTCTTGGACACCTAGTATAGCATTGCTTGCTAGTGTGATCACTGTTGTTGTTTATGCCGCAGTAGGTGTTAGTTATTGTTGTTGTTTATGTCTCCATAGATGTCAATTAACTAGCATAGTGTGTCTTGCTAGTGTGATAATTGTGTTGCTCTACATGAATCACCCAACATAACACAACTTGTTGACCAATGAAATTCATGTTTCTTTCTCTCTTCTCATATGGCTCATAGTAAGAAGCTCCTTACTATACCTAGAAGCCATATGCCTTCTCCTCTCGTCAATTTGTGTATGTCCTTGGTCTTTCTATAAGTCCACTTGTGCTCTTGCAATAACATATTGAGAATGATATTAGTGTTTGAGCCATTTTTAAGTCAAGGTCTCTTCAACTAGTTGACTTAGAACCTTTTGTTTGCCATAGTGCTAACATTGTTTTCTTTTTGCAGGTTATTTGCATGCATTGATAAGATCCTATACTCGGGGGCTTGTGCATCCCTCAAACTTACTGTCATCCTATCCCTAGCTTGTCTTGCTCTCAAATGCTCTTTCTCTTCATTTCTACTTTACCTTGAGTATGAGCGTAAGTTCATACTCCCACTAAAATAGGGGCTAAATGTAATATCCCTTGGTCAAATAGGAGTAGAAAATGATGTATTCCAACCCAAGGAATATTGTCGAACACTTCATATGCAACCTTCCGAATTGCTGGTCTTACAATTTCAGACTGTTATATCTTATTAAAGAGACTGTTTAATGGCTTCAATGCTTAGGAATGAACACTTCCATGCATTAATTGACACTTGGACCTTTAACCAATGCATAAGGATGACTTTACTATATAATATGTGCACTTACAGCTGACTGAAATTGTATCAAACAGTTGGCATTAGACTGATTAAAAACTTCAAACTTCAATGGACACCGAAAAATTCTTGTTTTCACAGTGAGAGGACATGTAAGACATAATATGAATGATAAGGGATGACCAAACAATACTACTTTCCCAATGTAAGACCATATGGCATTTAAAGTGTTCACGAATTAATGGAACAGCAGTCTGACATAATTACAAACAGTTGGCAAACATCTCCAGACCATGACACCAAGTGAGGCAGCCTTCTAATTGTTTATTTATGAGACCAATGGGCCTTACAACTTAAGCTGACTTACATCAATGCATTCATTACTGAAGCACTGACACTTTCAGATTTGTCTGAATACATATGACTGATATGAATCATTACAATCACTGAAAATTAACAATGTAAATTGGGTAATGAGAACCTGATGTATGATAGTGATGTCGGTAGCTATAACAGCAGTCAATGGACCCTCCAAATGTTGAAACATGTGTCAAAGGATGCCGCCCTGTCTGCTGTAGGTGAATGTCTCAGAACTGACGCTGTAGCTGCATCAAATGTCTCTAGATCTGCTTCTAACCTGATCGGATCTCACACCACATATAACACCTAACTCCTTTGATGTCTTTGGGGCAATAAACAATGTCTTAAGGTGAAATCGATGGGGTTTGAGGGTGGTGGACCTGCCAAGGTGGCCCTCCAAATAAATGATATGGGCTCCTAAGCTCCCAACAATTAGCCTCAAAACTATCGCCTTGGTCTCCTATTCAATCTGCAATCATTAGCCAACAAGTTCGATGCACAAATGGAGAGATATGAGTCAAAATGTGGGTCTGCTACTGTTCATGACACTGTAGCGATGACATTGTTCATGACCACTGTTCATGTCATCTTCAATCTGAAAATCCTGCTAATATGAAGCATAACCACCTGAAATCTTGCCAATTAGGTATTGCCAAAGTAGTCTTGCCCAAAATAGATGCATCAACAAGGTGATCTCCAAGTCTGAAAATCTGAAGCACGATCACCCAAATCTGATATAAAACTTCAATGAGCTCAAGTGAGATGACTGAAATGTCACCTCCTCTATGCAACCCCTCGAGAGATCTTTCACCCTCTCAGTTATGCGATCAATGGGAGTTTCCGTTCCCAAAAACCCTTAGTCTGCAGACACCAACTAGGTTCTACAAAACCAAATCAACTCCACAATATCAATTCCAAGTATGCTTTCCTTCTCTTAACCTCTTCTATTTAACCTTTTCCATAACCCGTCATGAGACACCTTCTAGAAGGGGGTAGGTACACTTTATTTATTTTTTATTAAGTGACTATTAATTATTATTTTATTTTTATACTTTAGTCACTTTTAATTAAATTAATTAAATATGAAGTCACTTTTTAATAAATAATTTATTTTAATGACTTTATAAGAAATTAATTTAATTAATTTCTCCTTATAACGCCTATTAGCCTAAAGGCTAAAATTGGGTACATTACACTAAATATAGTGTCATAAATAGTACTCCTTTAATTAGTGAGTCCAATTTCACACTCTCCTAGCACTCATTTTACTTTTTCCATTCCTCTAAGCATTTTGGGACCAATTCTTGCCTTGAATTAATCCTCAACATAAGAATATGAGTCCTATCTTATTTTAAAGCATCTAAGCATTCCTTTTTGGGCCCTTATTTTAAGTGTGCCCTTTCTTCTGTATCATTTCAAGCTTATTTGGATCCTATCCTATTTAAATTTCAATGCACTTTTCCCCCCACTTAAATGTCATCTATCCTAACATAAATTATAGATCCAATATCAAGGCCCTATTATCTCGCTTCCCTTAAAATTCGGGCCTATTTTGTCGAGACTATGAATTTTGGGAGAGTAATGTATTGGCCTTGACATTTCCAAATCTACCCTTGAAGTTGGGATATGACCGTTTTAAGTCAGCCTAAAAGTGAAAATACCTTGAGAACCCTATACAAGACATCATTCCTAATTCATTTAATCATCTAACCATATCTCATTCTTACAATTCAAGAGCTATCATTCCAATTCAAGAGCAGATCTAAGTTCAAGGAGCATCAAGCTACAAGGCATCTTTAATTATGTTTTCATGATGGATTTTGTGATGATTTATCATGTTCTTGCATCAATAACCTAAGAGAATTGCATTATCAATATCATTAATCTTAAGGTTTGTTTCAATTCAATTTTTACTTCAAGTTTCTATTTCTTTCCAAATCAACATTATTGTAGGATTAATTCCAACCTGGGTTTTGACTAAGGGAAGCCCCTATACAACCCAACACCATTTTCCTCTCCTTTTGTGGATTTGTAGGCTCAAGAACAGGTTTCAGGTTCAAACTAAGGCTACAAGAGAATAGTACAAATAGAGATAAAGGCAACAAGATCAAGTTTAGCAAAAAACAAGACTAGGGCGTCTGGTGCCATAGTTTAGGCGTTTTGACCTAGAAGTTGACCAGAGGATAGTTTGGGAGCTCCTAAGTTCACTTGGATTCCTATTCTGCACCTAATGAAGTTTTTGGACTAGGGCACCTAGCTATAGTGTCTAGTCATTCTGTGCTTAGATTTTTGCCACAAGTTCTAGTCTACATCCTCTTTCCAATTCTATACATCTCAATTCATTTCAAGACCTGCATTCGTCTATTTATGTTGTTTATTGTCAATATTGCATCATTTAGCCTAGTTCTTGCATCTCTCATCCAATCAATCAAATCACTTAATAAGAATAACTAATCATTGTGCCCATCTCTCCCAAGGGTTCAAAGTTGGGCCTACTGGTTATTCATTGAATGTAGTGTTGATGTAAATGGTTTTGATTCCTAGTTTACATAATTAGACTAGTGAATCTCATTTACCACATTACACATAATTAATTATCTAATTATTTACCACTAGAAATGCTTTCATGCCACCAAAGAGTTCTCCGCTACACCCCATTAACCTAGGCCGATCTCCATGAAACATTCTCAATCATGCACCTAATCTCAACCTCACAATTATCATTCTAGATGACAAGCGCAATCACTTCCTTCTAGTTCACAATTGATTTACTGTATTTTGTATTCTCCTCACAATTTTACTCTTCATTAATGTGTTTCCTTCATTTTTTTCCTTTTCTCTTGAAAGAGTATCAAACTAATTGGGTATTTGTACTATCATGATACTTGTTATCACAAAAGTTTGCACCCTTGCTGAGCTATCAACTCAGCAACCTTGTGAAATATGGAAACAACCCCAAAGTGTGGACCTTGTGCAAGGTGTTGAATCTCTAGAGAAGGTTGGCTTCCTTCCTAATCCACATGCAGGTGTTAAACCAACCCAACACTTCAAATCCTACTTCAGAACTTACTCTAACAGCTTATAGAGGAAAAGGGAAGAAGCAAATGCAGAAATTAAAAGAAGGTAATGCACCAAGATAAGAGAAGTCTCTCTCTCACCCGCATTGACACAAGGAATCAATCAAAATACCATGGAGATGCACAAACTTCAATTGTATAAATGACACCAAACACATGTATGGAGGTTAGGATTTGTTGAATACCAAAAGGGAAGAAGGTTTTCCACAAATCTCACTTAGAAACAAGTTAACACAACATATGTGTGAGAGAAAGCCAAAAAATACACACCTAACATGAAGGTAAGAAGACATACACAATATGCACAATTGAAGAGAGGAAAGAATGATGATTTCAACTCATTCACAAGCCAATGGCCAAAGTTACAATTGCAGAAATGCAGAAAATATACAAATCCTCAAGATAAGTGAAAGAGAAGAAGATAGCTCAAGCTAGCAGGGAGAGAACCCTTTACAATGAGGCTTAATAGCCTATTTATAGAAAACTAGTCGCAAAGAAGAAATCAATAGTCAAAGAGGGGAAACCCTAACTCTTGCATGTACAAAGAATGTCAATCTGGGAAGATGGGAAGTGGCTAGATCTAGCAGGAGTGTGCGCACAAGAAACTAGACCATACCCTGACAAGGCAACCTTAAGAAGAAAAGTACTTCTAAAAGGTGGATTGCTTGACAATCCAAGGTTGGAGCACGCAGACCTGACATGAAACCCATCAAGCAACCATAAATAGGAATTGCCTTGGACTCCACTTGATGGTAACCTCCAAAATACAATAAATGCGCCCCAGTAGCTCCATGAATAAAAGTAGACAAGTTGTAGGAGTTGGTGCAACATTAAGATCCTTGAGTGTCATTCACGCCATCTAGAAGTGTTGTTGGTCATCAAAGATCAAATGTTGGGCATTTAGGAAAACGTCACTAATGATGAGGAGTCGAGAACCTCGAAGTCCAAAAGACCCAAGGGACAAGAGGGAGGCAGGAGAGGGACTTCGAAATTCGAGGAAACAATCTAATAGTTACCAAAAGAGTAAGGATTAGACTAGTTCCCCAAAATCCAAAATCCAACAAAGGAAGGGATTTTGTATTTCTAGCTTTGAGGAAACGGTCTAATGCTTACCAAAAGAGTAGGATTAGACCAGTTCCCCAAAATCTGAGATTTGACAAAGGAAGGGTTTTCGTATTTTGGGGTTCGGGGAAACGGTCTTGTTGTGACCTTTTCACACATCGCCCCATTGCAAATGGGGACCCCCTAATTTTTGGGCCCTCTCGGTCTTTCGGTCTTGGTTTTTGGGTCTTTTTGTGGCAATCTCGTTGATCTCTCTGAGTTTGCAAGTGAGTGGAGTCAATTTGATCAAGCCTGCTTCCATTTGAGTAATTTTGGCTAAGTCTAGGGCTTGTTTTGTTAGTTTTAGGATTTTTTCCTTCAGTCCTAGATTTTACGGGTTTCCTTTTAGGGTTTACAAAAACTGAAAGTTGCATTGGAGTCAGGACCCCCTAAGGAACTGGCACGTGAAATTTGAGCGAATTCTGAGCAACTTTCTATTTTAGAAAGTTCCTATTTTTTAGGGATTTCACTGCCGCCCGGAATGTCTTCAGTTTGCCAAAAATAAAACTTACTATTTTTAGTAATTTCTATTTTTTAGTAAGTTTCTATTTTTATAAGTCACCCTACGTCCTGTTTTGGCTCTAACTCTGACATTTTGAAAAAGTTTCTATTTTTCGAAAGTATATTTGTGACAGGTCCTTGCAAGCTTACACTAAAGACCAGCTATGCACAATCATTTCTAAATCCGGAAAAGTCAAAGAGCACGCAAAGTGGTCAAAATTTGGCTATGTGGGAATCAGTCCAAGAATGGAAAGCTTGAAAATCATCCAAGTTTGGAAATCCACCTTTATCCCTAGAATGGCATCCTGAGTCTAGAAGTATTTAAAATTAGTTAAGTTCGAAGTGAAAAAGTCATGAAATTCCTTGGCAGAGTGAAATCCATGCCCAAATCCCAAGTAGGGCGCCAAAAGCAAGACATCATGGAAAGGGTGAAAATCATGAAATTCCTCCTCCAGATGGAAAATGCACCCAGGTGAGAGAAAGGGAGCTAGAATGAAGTCAGCATGTAAAGCATGAAAAATGATGAATTCCTTGATCACATGCAAATAGCGCCCTAGAAGGAAGTCTAGCGCTAAAATCACATGCTAATGGAAAGTCAAAGATTTGTGAATTCCTTGACACATGCAAAATTCCACCCAAGGATGGAGTAGGGCGCTAAAATGCCCATGCAATAGAAAATGTGAAAGAGTCAAATTCCTTGCCCAGTGTAAAATTCCGCCCAAGGGTTCTAAAAGGGAGGTGTCTTGGAAAACTTCAAATTTGGTAAATTCCTCCTCCGAGTCGAAATTCCGCCCATGCTAGAAGAAGGATTCCAAAATAAAATGGACATGGAAAATGAATGAAATGAAGAATTCCATCACCAAGTGAAATCCACGCCCAGCTCAAGAATGAAGAAAATTTTCCAAGGCAAAGGGGAAATTGAGGGCTAGGAATTCCATTTTTAGACACCAAATCTCATCAGAATTTGGAAATTTTTACAAATTTGGACTCGTAAGAGAATTCTCTCTCTTGGACCCGGGTCCTAAATTTTAGGAAAGTTCCTAAAAAATAGGAGATGTGAAAATTGGTCGAAAAGCTCCCTACGAACATGATGAATTCAAAGAGCACAAAAAATTCCTTCCTCAAGGAACAAATTTCCAGAATTTCTTCTCTTGTTCCAAAATGTGCCCAAGGTTGGAAGCAAGACGTAAAAACCAAGGTTCAGGAAGAAAGGTTCAAAATTCAAAAAATTCCTTCCTCCGGGAAGAATTGCACCCAAGAAGAAGAAATTATAGGAAGGTGAGAATTTGGTTGAGTGTTGGAAATTCCTTCCTTCAAGACAAAATTCCAAGAAAGCTAAAAATTGACAAGTGATGGAAATTAATTCCTTAAGGTAGAATTCTTGGAAAAGGTGAAAATTTGGCTAAGTTATGGAAATCCCTTCCTTCAGGGTAGAATTCTTGGAAAAGGTGAAAAATTAACTAAGTGTTGGAAATTCCTTCCTTCGGAATAGAATTCTTGGAAAAAGTAAAAAATTGACTAAGTGTTGGAAATTCCTTCCTTCAAGACAAAATTCCAAGAAAGTGGAAAAATTGACTAAGTGTTGGAAATTCCTTCCTTTAGGACATAGTTCTTGGAAATCATGAAAAATTGTCTAAGGCATGAAGAATTTCCTTCCTCGGGGGTAAAGTAGAATCAAGGTCAAGAATGGGCACCAAATCAACGGTATGGAGGATTTTTCTTCCTCAAGCAAAATTCCTTCACAATGTGTTTTTAACACCCAAGTTGGAGATGAAATGTTGGATAGGGGTAAGGAAGAAATTTCTTTCCAAAGGAGAATTCCTCCACAACATGAATTCCATGCCAGGATGAATTGAAGGTAAAAAAAAAATTCTAAGGCAAGGAAGGAATCAAGGATGAACTGAACAAGAAAATTCCTCCGGGGAAAAATTTTGAAAAATCCATTTTCGGGCATAAAAAATCATCCAAATTTCAAATTAATGATAGATTTCGAATCGTGAGAGGATTTTCTCTTTCCTGGACCCTGTTGACGTGTCTGAAATCGCATTGCTGCAAACTTCATACGGCCAACGCAGAATAGAATAGCCGACTGATTATCCTACTCTCTCTTGAGATAAGGAAGTCTCTAATGCTGTTTTCTAAGTTTGATCAAAGGAGACTACCTCAAGGTTTCTTTTGTCAGGTCTTGACTGCGGGATCTCTCAGTGGCTTGATGTGTTTTTGCTGGAAACACAAGGGGGCTTACGTTTGATTAGTAATTTCATATACGAATTCCCAGGGACCTCTTTTGGTTTTCTTTCAGGTGATGTTGATTAATTTGAAGCTGGTTTAGCAAGACTGCGGATTTCTAAAAAAAGGGGATAAAATTGGGAGGAAAGAAAGGAAGGGTAGGGAGAAAGAGAATGGTAAATGTTAACTAGGACAACAGATTTACCCAAGCAGACAGACACCTCCGGGAAACCAAATTAAGCATCATCAGTCATTCAGACACAATGTTTGCATAAACTCAGTGCAATCTTCAAAGGAGAAACCAGATTTTCATATTATCAAATACAATATTAGAACTTCTACATTCATGATATGTGTACTTTTGATAATCGAACTGAATCATAAAATAGCCCAGATTAACCATGCAGAAAGGAAAAAAGCAATCAGCTATCCTCTAATGGTATGGACTGTGAAGATTCTATCAGATGCTTGGTAAGAACTGCTGTGTAAAATGAACAGACATAATTTAAAAGCTTTCTAATTTAAATGAAGAAGGAGACCATGCACTCACAAGGAAATTTGAAGGTAATTTCAATCCATTGTATTAATTCCTGCAAAATTTCTTCAGAGCTTTCGCAACAATTCAAGAACTTCCTCCTAAAATGAGGGAAAACCAGTCCCCTTAAATAGGTTTCCAAAAATGGATGAATGGCCAAGATCTAATCTAAACAAGTGGCACAGATTCATCCTTACAAAAAGAGGGACCCACACTCATAAATAGGGGGATAAATATCTACAACTACCCCAAAAGGAGCAATAACTACCAAAGGATAATTACAACTTTTGAAATAATCCAAAAAAGGGAGGTGCACCAAAAAACTTTACAATATGTTGACCAAAAGTCAACTGTCACCTTTTTGGAACAAAAGTGCACTTTTTAAGACTTGGAGGGAAAAAGGCATTTTTGAGAAACTACTTTCTCTATCCTGGTTTCACATTCCTTTTGCAGAAACTGGTCTTCGCCATGCAGGTACTCTCGCCATAAATCACGACCTGCTGCTCGTTCCTCGCGGACATATTCCTGAAACTTGATGCATAATTGGAAGAGGGGATTAAAAGGCGGCATGGGAGGGTGGTGAATTTTGTATTGCATGCCTTCGAGATACTGGTTCACGTGCCTTAAACCGTCCTTCCAGTTGGAGCGATTACGCTCGAAGCACAATATGTCTGAATGGAACTGACCAGCAAAACTCAAGTCTTCAATGGAATAAGAAACCTTATCTGCTCCCAATCTTTCCTCCCAATCAGGCCGGATTACACTGTCGGACAGGTCATTTATCCACCCCGAAACCATTGATCGGAGGATGGTCTTGCCTAGTTCTTGCATGTTCCCCAGAATTGCCTCACATGCGTCATTTTCTTTGTCAATAATTTCCTGGGCGTCGTTCTTCATGGTGACGGTCCAGTACCATTCCTTGAGAACACTGATGCTATGGGGATTCAGGATGTCAGGCAGTGTGGGAATTTGTGTATGTGTCCAGAAAAGAGCTCTTAGGAGGGGAAGGGTAGAGGCCGCTACTTCATGCATGTGAAGGGATTCTCTCTTTACTTCCAACAGCTTGACGAGAGTGAGCTCTCGATGGAGAGCCATTTCCTTTACTTCTTTGAGGATCTGTTCTCCCTTTTTCTTGATGTCTTGCACCCATTCCTTAACGGCCTTTGCGGTATCTCGGATTCCTTCAAATTCAGTTGTGGTCCTCTGCGCCAATGCCATTGGGGGGATATGGGATTCAGAGGGGTTGTGTAGTGGCCGTAGGAGCTTATCGATGTATCCCTCGGCTTGTTCAGCACGGGCCCGATACATGTCCTTTTCAGCCGTGATTTCCTCGAGCTGTCTGAGTATGTTCTGCACTGAGTCCTTAAATTCCTCCTTTTCTTGCTCTTTTGTAGCTCATCCGATGGGGACAGTCGTAATGCTATAATCTGCCAGGGTTATTTGATCTGCTGGCTTGTTTACGGGCGGGGTAGCAATATGAAGAGTGCGGTTCCTTTGCCCATCCTTGGTTATCTTAGAGTATGTTCTTGGTTTCTTCTTCCCTTTTGCTTTTGTTTGATCCATTCGTGAGAAGATGTCTTCAAGGTCGATGGGCGCCTTGGTGGCGGCCCTGCGCTGAGCTCTGGCGATCAGCCACTCTTGAGGCACTGTCTGGGTTGAGGATAGGGTTAAGTTAGCACCTTGTGCTCCCATGCTTCCAACTGGCTGATCACAAATTAACAGCTGTCCCGCCATCGGAGGGGTGGAAGAAGGAGGAAGCTCTTTGTTTGCATCTGAGTTCTCCCCTATCTCACTGAATAATTGTCTGACATCTTCCTGTGATGGTGGCTCCTTGGTTCCCTCGAGCTCATGGATCTTGTCTGCTCTTTGTTCCCCTTCGACAGTTGAGTCGTCCTTGGCTGCATGGAGGAGTAGTAATTCATGGCGGCTCTGCTGGGTAGGTTCATGCACTTCGATCCCCTGTGTGGATGGGATTTCTCCTTCCTCTATCTGGTCACCTGGCTTAGTCGGATTGGGGCCCTTTTGCTCGGTGTCCGGCATATTTGGAGCAGGAGGATCATTGGCTTGGAATGCCTCTATGTCGCTCTGGGAAGGCGGAGCAGGTATGCAATCCAAATCTATGGCGTCGTCAGATGAACTGGGGTCCTTTGAAGATGAAGTGGTTTCTGGCCTTCTTATGGGAATCTTCTCCCTTCTTGTTCTTTTGGACGTCCGAGTCCCTCTGCAAGCCTTAGTTTTCTTCCTTTTCTCTGGTTTTTCAGCTGATGTCCTTTCATCTTCGGAAGACTGAGAGTCGAAATTGCCCATCAGATGGTAAGTAAACTGGACCCCTTCATGGACTAGCCTCTCGATCTGGTGTTGTAACCACTGATCTGTGTATCTTGCCGGGGCTGCCATGACTGCTTCGAAATCCGTGATTGGGTCTTGAGACCAATCAACGCCTGGCAAGAGATGCCTTACTGCTTCGAATTCCCGGACTTGGAGACAGTTCCCCGAGTCTGTGAGCTGATCCGGGACCCGACGGTACTCAAAGAGTCGCATTTGTTGCACACTCAATCTAGAATATTCCCGTCGCCTGACTTCGTAGTCATCGGAGCAATTTTTCCAGTAATCTTCAATTGACTCCTTTGCTCTGTAGCGCCTACCGTAAGCTCTCTTTGCCAAATTGTCATGATCAAAACATTTTCTCGGAAAATGTTCCTGTAGGCCATAGGAGGCTAGCTCTGCAAGGGATTCTTCTGCTAGGGTGGGAGTTCTCAATTGGACATCATGGTTGCCTATGATCATTGGAAATGCGAATCCAGCTTGCTTGCTCTCTCGTAACAATATGCCGGCAGGGCGCGATTGTCTCGCCACCTCCATGAGGACTACTTTATCGGTTGGATACCGCGGAAGTCGAAGGGGGGCACCTTTAAAGCCAGCAATTCGGAGGTAGGAGAATCTTGGGAACTGAATAAACCAGGCCCCATACCTCTGCACTAAAATGGTAGCTTGCTCTGAGAGCCTTATGTGTAACCCTCCCTGCATTAGCCTGACTAGGCGCATTGTGAAGGCGTCGTTGACGCGTTCGTATTGTCCAACCGCGTAAGCCGGGCTGCTCTTTTCCCTTTGAGCTATATCCTGGTAGTGCAGCTGCGGGTAGCAATCATAAACTTTTACCTGACCAGGCCCATTCCCGATCTCACCTTTCATTATTAATCCTGGCAGTGGCTGGTTCTTTGCGAACATATAGACCAAATAGGAGGTCATGGTGAAATACTTCTTTGTCTCAAGCTCAATCAGCTGAGCGTGGATGTTATCACTTATGATCTGGGCCCAGTCAAACTTAGACTTTCCGGCAAAGACCTGTTCTGTAAAATAGAACATCCATTCTTCAAAGTAGTTGGACTTAGGAAGTCCCATGACTCGGCTAAGTAAGGTGACCATATCGCCATGTTCATTACGAAAGTCACTTCTGGGGGTCTTTTTCACAATCCTGGTGCTTGAAGGCCTTTTCTCTTTGAACCATTCTTCGTTAATTAATGCCCTGCATCGGGCTGGGTTCATATCATACGCCCCCTGTGCCTCGTCCATTGTTGTAGCTATGGGATTATTTGGAAAGGGGATATCAAATGCATCACCGATAGCCTCAGGGGAGAAGTCGGCAACAGTGATATCTTCCAGAAGCACTAATCTGGACTTTGGCTCATAATGCCGAGCAGCTTCCACTACTAATTCATAGTTCTGGATTGCTGGAGGAAAACCTGCTGCTTGGGCGATGCCACTTTCTAGCATTTGCCTAGGCCTGCCATATGCATTGGGTGAGAAGACCCGATCCCTGAAATCCTGAATATCAATATGGCCAAGGTCGGTGTCACCAATGTTGTCCCAGATGCTCTGGACCTTTGACTCTCTTAACCCTCCTCTCTGATACTGATACTTCATTCTTTCAACTTTCCGTGGGACGTCTGATTTGGATGCTCGTGAGGTTTCTGCTGCAGCGGGTGTCCTTGATGATTCTGCCGCTGATTTAGGCATTTATCCTACACAGCCAAACACGGATTACAAGGTGATACGAGAATGACGATGCGGGTTAGATAATAACAGAAGTGTTTCAACAGACCGAGATTAGTTTAAATATCATTCTGGGCTAACAATCTGATTAACTTCAACAGCATCATATTCCTGAAGATTTATGACTAAGCGTTCTCACTTTCGAATTTTTTGATTAATTTTAACAAAGACAAAACATGAGAATTTTGAAAAGAGATGCAGTTTTCGGCCAAACTTCGGGAATGAGTCCTAAATTTTGGATGCTCGAATGATGGAGATGCAGACTCTAAGCATTTCAAATTTTGCGTATTTGCCTATTTGATCCACACATTTTAAATGACCGTACGCGATAAGGCGTACTTACCTGATCGGAGCGAATGATGGGTGATTGCTCGACCTTGCGGCAGGGCGAGCGGATGATCCTGCAAAATTTGAATCCCAACGGTTATCCTTCCTGTTTAAATTTTCGCAGTTTGGAAGATGAAAGAGGATTTGTCAATTTCACATGGTTCTGTGCCTAGCAACCTGAATTTTAAATGGTTGATGGGAGGATGATGCAGTGTCTTACCTCCTTATTTTCGGATTTAAGAGTTCCTTTCGAATTTTGAATTGGAGGTTTTCGAATCTAACCTTCGCGGGTGTGCTCGTCCTGACCTCCGCGTTACACACTGTGTCTTCTGCGTTTAATGTTTTGCTTGCTTTTTGGACTTCGTTTTTACTTTCACCTTGGAATTTTGGATGCTTCGGGTCCGAAAACGCTGCTTGCCCGACCTTGTTGAAGCTCGAACGCAGGGGCTCGAAGTGCGTTTTGTAACGTGTTTACTTTTTGGACTTCGTTTTTACTTTCACCTTGGAATTTCGGATGCTTCGGGTCCGAAAACGCTACTTGCCCGACCTTGTTGAAGCTCGAACGCAGGGGCTCGAAGTGCGTTTTGTAATGTGTTTGCTTTTGAAACCTTACTTCGCCCTTTTCATTCGGAGCTTGGGGTCCGAAGCATGCATTTCGATGTGCTTTTGAAACCTTACTTCGCCCTTTTCATTCGGAGCTTGGGGTCCGAAGCATGCATTTCGATGTGTTTTTAAAACCTACACTTCGCCCTTGGTCATTCGGACGCGGGGGTCCGAAACGTTGTTGATGTTGCTTTTAAAACACAACCCTTCGCCCTTTTCGGAGCTTAGGGTCCGAAGTATGCATTCGATATGTTTTTAAAACTTTAACTTCGCCCTTTTCGGAGCTTAGGGTCCGAAGTATGCATTTCGTATGTTTTTAAAACTTTAACTTCGCCCTTTTCGGAGCTTAGGGTCCGAAGTATGCATTCGATATGTTTTTAAAACTTTAACTTCGCCCTTTTCGGAGCTTTAAACTTTAACTTCGCCCTTTTCGGAGCTTAGGGCCCGAAGTATGCATTCGATATGTTTTTAAACTTAACAGCTTGTGTTATTCGGACACGGGGGTCCGAAATATGCTATTGCACTGTGTTTTAAACTTAACCTTCACTAAAGTTCGGACCTAAGGTCCGAAAACGTTGTTGGGCAGTGTTATGTTTTGAAACTTTAACTTTTTGGAAATTTCGGACCTAGGGTCCGAAATGCGGTTGCCACCTTATGCTTTCAAATTTTGAATTTTCACCTTCGGACGCTTACATCCAAAAGGGGGGGAGCGCACAACGTTTTAAACTTAACAGCTCAACTTGACTTTCGCCAAGTTCGGACCTGGAGTCCGAAAAAAATGCTTGCATTGCGTTAAGTTTTGAAATTTTGGAACAAACTTTCGGCATTTACGCCCGAAAGCCAGATCAGTCAAGAGGACTCATTGGTTCGTTACTCCAACGTCGATCAGCTTACGGACTGATCACGAACTCGCTCGGGGAGACACGAGAAACTCTGTTTCGATTCTCGGGACGACGATCAAAAAACTCAAAACTGGAAAGGGGGGGGACCCTGTCGGCGACAGGGGGCGTGTGCAACGCACAATAGACCCCAGAACTCAAATTCGAAAAAATTCCTAAAAAAAGGAGTTGTGAAAAATCAATGGAAAAGCTTCCCTGGATCAAGGAAAAGTCAAAGTTTCAAGAAAATTATTCATGAATCAAAAGTTTCTCTCCTAAAGTTTTCTCTCTCCAAGGGTTTCTTGCCAAGTGGTAGCCAAGCCGTCGCATTTATGGCATTGTGGCAAATTCCTTTTGCATTCTGCCGTCACATTTAAGGCATTATGGCAGATTCCTTTTGCATGCAATCGTTGCATGTGGAGATGATGGTGCATTTACGACATGATGGGGTGATTTGTGCATGGAGGAATATTCATTGTATGTTGGGTGAATTTGATGAAAGTGGTGCATTTAATGCACGAATGGATGTCGTTTTGGGCATGTTTGAATTAATTGTATATGGGCTTAATGGGTAGTAATTGTTGATTCCCACCTTGTTGCATCATGAGTGGGGAATCTTTTGGGGAAAACCCTAATTAGGGTTTTGCATGTAATCATGGCTTGAGGTCTATATAAAGGGGTGATCCCTTCATTTGTAAAAAGAGGGAGCTTTGTATGAAATTGTTGCGATAAGTTTTTGAGAAAATAATAGTGAAACATTGTTCTCTAATGGTGTCCACTTAAGTTATTTTTTCAAAACTTGCATGGTTTCACCTTCCTCACTTAGAGTAGAATTTTATTTTCTCAGTTGTTAGATAAAGTGCTTTGATTTCAATAGAGAATGTAATGGTATTTGATGAAGTTCCATGGTTCACACTTTTTGCATCTTGCTGATTGTAAGCTGCAGTGTAAAGTTAGCCTGAACCCCAAATTTGTGCTAAGTTCAATTGTGATAGTTGCTTGGATTGCGCCATGTTGGGTATGTAAGTGCACTTTCTCAATGTGAAAATCCTTCAACATCCTCAGAAGATTGCCCCGGTTCTTGCAGAGTTGTAGTTAAACTTGGCAAAGCAGAGCTTAGTTTATTTGGAATTTGTCCACCAAAGCATTAATTGTTGATATAACTACCCTTTGGAATAGATTTAGATCCTTTCCCCTTTATTTTCAGTTCATTTTAGTCCATTCGAAGCAGCAGCATCACAAAAATTGCCACATCCGATGATGAAGTTCCAGCCACAGTGAAGAAGTGAAAGAATGATCCAAACGTAAGGCCCCTTGGATTACCAGCAATCACATCTGCCAACTGAGTCACGTCTGTTGCACGAAGGAACCTTGGAGTTAGCTATTTGAACTTTCCGCAATCTTAGCATACGGTTAAACTTTGATCGAGAGAAAGTGAAGTGACCATTGGTAAATTTATTCTGTATTAGATGTTGTCCTAGAAAACACGTCAACATGTCTAACACTTACCAAAAGAGTAAGGGTTAGACCAATTCCCCAAAATCTAAAATCCGATGAAGGGTTTTTCGTATTTTGGGGTTCATGGAAATGATCTAATGCTTACCAAAAGATTAAGGGTTAGACCAGCTCCCTGAAATCCAAAATTTGACAAAGGGTTTTCATATTTTGAGGTTCGTGGAAACGGTCTAACACTTAACAAAAGAGTAAGGGTTAACCAATTCCACGAAATCCAAAATCCGACAAGGGAAAGGCTTTCTTATTTTGGGATTCGAGGAAATGGTCTCTCTTACCAAAAGAGTAAGGGTTATCTAGTTCCTCGAAATCCAAAATCCGACAAAGGAATGGTTTTTCTATTTCGGGATTTGGGAAAATGGTCTAACACTTACCAAAAGATTAAGGGTTAGACCAGTTCCTCGAAATACAAAATCCGACAAAGAAGGGTTTTCGTATTTTGAGGTTAAGGGAAACGGTCTAACGCTTACCAAAAGAGTAAGGGTTAGACTAGTTCCCTGAATCTAAAATCCGAAATCCTTTAGGAAAAGGAAAGGAGAGTGGACCAATGGACACTGAGGACTAAAAGCAAGATGTAATGATGAAGGGGGAAAGCCCGAAGTCTAACTGTTAATGTGTTTTTTATGCACATGCAAACACAGAATAAAATACCAAGGTATCTTATCCTCTCTTGAACAAAGTTATTCGAATGTTGAAGATTTGCCCAAGGATCAATCGAAATAAATCCAAGGTTCTTATATGTAGGGTCTCTACATGTGGATAAGCTCTGTTGGTGTGATGTGATTATGCTGGAATCACAAGGGGACTTACATTTGATTGCCTGAACGTTTAATCTGCTAGAACTTGAGTCCTAACTACTCACTAGTATAATAAAGAAATAGCAAAAGGTGAAAGGCTCAGAAAGTCTGCTCTAAGACCTAGAATGTGAGAAGATAGATGAACAACTAGGTGGAGTCCTACTGGGTTGGGTCTCACCATCAGGTTGAACAATCCAACACCAACTTAGAGCGATCTTCTAAGGGATGCTTTGAATATATTCAAATCGTTACACCATCAGACACTGATCACCATTCAAGTTAATGCATGAACAATAGACGCATAACAATTCGAGATTAAGCTCATTCAATGCCAGTTGACCACGCAGGGCGCCCTTACAATCAGCAAGAGGCTAGTGGTTTGGACTAGGCGGATTCCACATGAGTGCATTCAGTAACTTCATTCAATCTAATTATCTATCATCTAAAATGAAGATTCAACAAGAGACCATGCATGTTGCAAAGAAACGACACATTTCACCATAACTTCAACGAAAAGGGAGTTCATTTACAATTTAGGCAACAATGTCTTGCCTTCTCTTCCTACTCTACTCTGATTGCTATCTATTCTCTATTGATCACTAGCTATTCTAACCTCTATTTACTAACTATTAACCAACTATTAACCTTTACAAATGAAGAGCCAGAGCTTTATATAGAGAGCTCTTGACATTTCAATGGCTCAGATTGATTTACAATCAATGGCTAGGATTACAAGATGAAAACCCTAATTAGGGTTTGTCATAACAAACTCCTTTAGCCAATGATAAAATTACGTTTAATGAGTGTGGACCAATAGATGTCAGGGGTAGGTGCCTTGAAGTTTGTGCCATCACTGGTGAGTCAGATACATTGAATCTGGACATGCTGATGTGGAGCCTTCTGATTGGAGGAACACTGGATGGGATGCCACCTTGTCCTACGTTCATGCTTGGTCAAGGAACGTTGAGCAATATTTCTTGATACTCAATGCGATGATGACGAGAAGCTAACTTTGATTAACTCTTCTGAAACTATCTGCTTCTTCAACGTACCCTTCCATTGACTTTGGTTGATCCTCCTTCGTATTTGATGTACTTGATGAATGATGTACCTTTCCTTGACTCCCCTGTGTTCGATGAGGCCTCTTCACTGTCAAGTCACTCCTCCTCTAGTAGCTCACCTCGCCTTGAAGTGTTTATAAGATCTTTCTTCTCTGCCATCCTGTGATTTCTCCATGTGGTAGAATAAGGTCCTTGAGGATGATCATCTCCATTGCTTGCAACTGTTAAACACTTGAAGTCCTTCAACTTGGAAGCACTTTGAGTCCTCTCTCACGCATTTTAAGTGTCCTTGATGATGATGAAACTTGAAGAGGTCGCCCTTGTCCTCGCCTGATCTACCTCCAACTAGATTTTATTGATCTGCAAAACAAACAAAAGATGGTGTCAAGCACTCATGATATATTCATCCTAACGTGGTATTTCTTACTTCAAACCATTAACAAGAATGCATTAGGATCAATTTGCTCTGGACCCTCTGGAAGTGTCAGCGAAATTTGACAAAGTTGCTCAATTTTCCTTACAGAGACTTCATTTTCAACCTTACCTTACCAAGATCAAATCATTCGCCTCCAAAAAATACTTAAGAATAAGTTTCGCTCAAGGGCCAAGGCAAAACACTAGAGCTCCTAGGAGTTTCTCTCTGGACCCTTTGGAAGGGTCAGGAGCGAAATTGGCATTTTTGGACAATTTTTTTACACTTTGTGACCACAACTCACTCAAATGCATGCCTAAGGATGCCTCTAAGTTCAATCAACCTCAATCAACGTTAGGCTTGATACAAAATTGGGAGAAAAAGGAGGTTTAGGAAATTTCACTCTGGACCCTTTGGAAGGGTCAAGAGCGAATTTTACATTTTAGGCTTAATTCACATCCCTTTTCACTTGGCTTTATCTTAAACTTGACTTTTTAATCCTTTCTTTGCCATGCATGACCACCATTCAATGCTTCTAGTGAGGAACTAGGTCATTTGGGGAATTTCGCTCTGGACCCTTTGGAAGGGTCAGGAGCTTAGAAGAAATTCGCTCTGGAGCCTTTGGAAGGGTTGGGAGCGAAATTTGCAATTATGCTCAAATCCCTCACTTTTCATCACTTCACTTTGTTGTACACATCAATTCTCTCTCAATAATGCCA
Source organism: Cryptomeria japonica (assembly GCF_030272615.1). Classification (NCBI taxonomy): domain Eukaryota; kingdom Viridiplantae; phylum Streptophyta; class Pinopsida; order Cupressales; family Cupressaceae; genus Cryptomeria; species Cryptomeria japonica. The sequence goes on from NC_081407.1 coordinate 124,138,520, forward strand.
TAGGGACAAGGTTTATGATGCAAATTAGGACCAAGAAGGGAGATCCAAGGAAATTCGCTCTGGACCCTTTGGAAGGGTCAAGAGCGAATTTGAGGAATTAGTCTTATATATCATTCAAACATCCAAACTTCACCCTCATTCACATTATCTTGGCCTTAGAACATGCTAACAAATCACCCTAAGGAGGCGCCTAGTTCAAAATGTTGGATCACAAGCACATCCTAACAAATTAGCTTAGGTACCTTTGGAAGGACAGGACCTAAAGAGGAATTTCACTCTGGACCCTTTGGAAGGGTCAGGAGCGAAATTTGCTTCTTAGCTCAAATTCTCCAAATTTTCCATCAACTTTGCTCTTAAACTTGGCTTTTGGGTCCTCCATCCATCTCAATCAAGTCTATTCACCCTCAAATCTACTTAAAATAGGATTCATTCAACTGTTTGAGTGAGATAAGAGGTCCCTTGAAGAGTTTCGCTCTGGACCCTTTGGAAGGGTCAGGAGCGAAATTCATGTTTTAGGCTCAATTTCCTCATCCCATCTCATTCCAATGAAATTCATGTTTTAGGCTCAATTTCCTCATCCCATCTCATTCCAACTTGCTCACAAGGCATAGATAGGTCATTCCTCACTCAGCCAAGGCGTAGGAGCAAGCTTTGAGGTCTAAACTGGGAGCAAGAGAAGAGTCTAGGGAAATTCGCTCTGGACCCTTTGGAAGGGTCAGGAGCGAATTTCCCTATAATGCTCAAATTCTTGACCTTTTCTTCAAATTTCTAAGTCTAAGTTTGTTCAAAGCATCCAAAGGGTGAATTCAAGCTAGTTTCCTCCCAATTCACACCTTAAAGTGAAGATTTTGCCCAGAATAGGAGTCAGAAGGGAGCTAAGGAGGATTTCCTTTCTGTCCCTTTGGAAGGGTCAGGAGAGAATTTGACACTATCACTCAAATTCCTCATTCAACTCTCAAGTTTTCATGCTCAATCTTCATATTCTTTTCTCCTCAAAGGGTAAATGAGTGGAATTGGTATCAAACAAGGCTCTAGACATAATGCAAAGACTCTCCCAAACTCAATCAAGGCATAACCTCAAGACTAGAGCAAGGCCTGACCTAGAGAAGGCTTTCAAAGAGACCCTGACCTAGACCGCTTACTGACCCATTTCAATTCAAGCAGATCCTGCTATCCTAATGAGCTCACTGGCAACTCTCCAATGCAAATATTAATAGCCAAGAACCTAAAAGACCAAGAAAACAAACCCTAGAAAGCAAAAAGTAGGGGTCCCCATTTGCAATGGGGCGATGTGTGAATACGTCACAACACTAACCCATTACAAAAGAACCCTAAAGCATTTTCTTGATTCCCTGACTTGGCACTTGATTAACTGGAGCAAAACTGGTCCATGGAATGTATCTCTGATCAATTCTCACTAATGGACCAAGGGTGTCATAAAATGACAAGAATACTCATCATCAATTCTAGTCCCATCAACCTCTTTAGTCAACTTTGGGCATTCATATGCTTTCAATATCAGCTTGCATCTTTTCAGCCTTGCATTGCAAACTTTGTTGCTTATAAGCACAATACAATTTGCATTGCAAACTTTGTTGCTTATAAGCACAATACAATTCTACATCACATATTACTCAACAACTTTCGTTCAGTGGTTCAATGTCAAGAATGTTCTCTACAATTTTGTTTAATTCTATTTTTCAGCAAATTGTTTCACCAACTCATGAAAAGGCATTACATATACGAATTTAATTACACTTATTGAGAGTGGAGTTCAATCATGCATAATAAAACCCTTGGACGTCAACAAATTTGTCTCAGCCCCTATTTTTCAGCTTTGTGTGTAATTATTTTACTTTCTAGGACTATGAGAAATTTTATAAATAAAAAAATGACTCAAGAGATCTATTTAAACATATGCAAAAGAGTTGCCTACAATTTCTCATTAAACAATCAACTTCTTATGAGACTTTTTAGTAGGTACACTTGCTCTAAGTGCCTTGGTCTTGTAGTCTAAGACAATAGGATACATTAGAAACAAACAAAGACTCTCTTTAGGCACACACCGTGTAAGTAAAAATAATGTATAGAACTTAAGTTAGAGAATCCAAAAGTGCCAAACTTGATGATTATGCACATGAGAACCAAATAAGAGTGAATAGATACATGAAATAGGAGTCCTTCAATAGCATATTAATTTAAAACCCATGAGATTACTATATGAAAACACTAAACTATAATAATCCAGATATGTATAGAATAAATTTGCTATTCATTATGTTGGCTGTTTGTTGTCATTGATGTCAACCGGTATAGAAGAATGCAACCGGTATGATAGATTGTTGGTATTGCTATCATTGATGTCAACCAATATGGGATGACTATCGTTATGAGAGATGTATGTGCAACACTATCACGGAGGAGGAGTACAGGTTGAGATATCTTTGATATCACTTTGTGTTGCAGGACACCGATAAGGTAAGGAAGAGAATGGCATTCAGATGAATGACCACTGGTGTTATCGGTACACAAGTTAGTGCCTGACTTGTGTGGATGAGATGGATAGGTTACCGGTACAGTGTATCACTAGTAAGGAAAGGATGTCAACTGGTAAGTGATGTGTTGACATGGAGAAGTCAGATCAACCAAGTGAGTGGTTGTCATCCTGCAAAGGTCATGACCAGTGTATAAGGAAAATGAGCAAGGTGCTTGGATGTTGTTTGTGATGAAGAGGTAGAATGTTACCTATATCACATCAACACTCGAGGAGAAGAATGAACAGGTCACAGGTATGTTGTGTTGTTGCCTAGTGTGCATGAGATCAAGGTTATGCACTGAACCAAAAGAGAAGGCATGTTGAGATGCCGGTACAGGTGAAGAGTAATGAGTTTGTCACATTGACAAACCGGTTAAGATATGATCAGAGTTGATCACGGAGAAGACAAGGCTGAGCAAATGCAGATAGAGGAAAATAGCCTGACTAAAGATAGAGTCTATTAAGGGTTGATGTAATGGTGTCATCATGAGGTTTTACCAGTATGAATGTTCACTGGTAATATGGACAAGGTGCAGATGAAGAAGACTCCCCATCTGATGAAGATGTGCATAAGATGGGTTAGCAAGAGTGCTGACCGATTCAGCAGTTCACCAGAAGAGAAGCAAAGTGAAAGGCTGATGACAGACCGGTTTGAGGGTTTAACCGGCAGGGTCAGTATACAGATAGATGAACCTGGTAATGGAGTTGGTCAGTGATTAAATCCATACCGACTTTGTTGTTCAAGTAGAGGAGGATACCGACATGGAAGCCACGTGGAGATGAAGTGGCAAGCATGCAGAGGTTGGTGGAGTGCCGTGTAGAGATAGGTGTTTCTACAGGTATGCATTTAATATGGATCCAGTGATTTGGGGATCGGATCAGAAGAGTGTGGCTCGAGGAAGAATGAGTGACAAAGACAAATCAGGGAGTTGTTGGCGCCAGGATCTAAGCAAGAAGATTAGATTATGAGAAGACCTCGAGAAGGAAACAGCAGAAACATTAATGGCATTTAGATAGAGGCAGGTTGAGAGATGAGGTCGTGGTTGCTAAGATTAGAAGACGTGTATTGGAAGGCGTGTTAATGGTGGAGATGTATAGTTGGTTGTCTGGGAGATCAGATCGGACAAGATCTGATTGGATTTGGTTTTCTTCGAGGTTGATGAGGAAACCCTAATTGCCTGAGATTTGAATTGACTTTTGGTGGGAAAACCAGTTTATAAATAAGGAAGCCAAACTCATTGAAGGTTGCTGCTCAATAGAAGAAGAGTGTGTTGTTGCGAAGTGATTAAGTGTTGCTTCTGCTTGTGAGAACAAATCAGTCAAGTGCTCAATGAATATCTGAGAAGAGACTAAGTGTGAGGGAGAACCAGGTTGAAGTGTTCAACCGGTATCAGTGTAGAACCGGTAGTGTCCATACCGGCAGAGTAGAAGTGAAGGAAGCTACAGAGAAGGCAGACATAGAACCGGTAGAGTATAGTATCGGGAAAAAGCAGAATAGAGGAGAGGTGAACCGGAAGTGTTTACTGGAAAGAAGAGCAGCAAAGAGAGGTGAACCGGTGTAGCAGAGAAGGTGTGTCACCGGCAAAGAGAAGTATATGTTATGGTTACAAGATTCACTTGTAACAATAGTATCAATTTTGTATTTGAAGTTATCTTTGTGATCACTGAGTTGTAGCTCGGTGCAGTAGCTCGGTGCAAGGGTTGTAGCTCCTTTGGGTTTAGCCCATAAATCGGTGAGGGGTTGGTGCTCCTTGGGTTGGTGCCCTAAATCAGGGGTTGTAGCTCCTTGGGTCGTAGCCCTAAACATTGTAACAGAGTTTTCATTGTGAGGCTGGATTGGAGTAGTAGACTCCAGCAGCATTGCTCACCGAGGTTTTTCCCATCTTGGGTTTTCCTTGTACATACTGGTGTTATGTGATGTCCTTTTTGTGTGAATGCTTTTGTGATTAGTCTCCCCACTAACACATAAGTCTACATTTTGTTAGATCCCATTACCGGTATACTCACATAAGGATAGTTTAAAGGAAAAAGTTTGAGAACCACTGATTCACCCCCCTCTCAGTGGTGCATTGTGTCAAACGCATTCTACTCCTTGGTCTGAGTTCTGGAATAGTTTGGGTCAACCCCCCACTTTAGCTTCTTTCCTTTTGGCTACTTGGGATATTGGCCCATCCTTTATTCTTTGGCAAATATGGTTGGAAAGAAACCATGTATCTTCCAATATTTGTAGAGCGAAGTTATTCAAGTTTGGCATAAAATCAAGGCTATTCTCAAAGAGACCAATGAGGCTAAATTCTATGATGATGGTCCTCTTACCTCTTCTAATTTGTGCCTTATTAAACTTTTGGAGTAATCCTTTCCTTTTAACTCACAATCCATGTTGGGTTGTGTTGTGACCTTTTCACACATCGCCCCATTGCTAACAAGGACCCCCTCTTTTCCTGCTTTCTGCGTTGTTAGGTTAGGGTTTTGGCTGCTTAGTGGGCAATTTTGTGTTTCCCGTGCTCGAGTCTCGGAGTTTTGATCATGCCTAGTGTCGTTTAGGGTTTTTGAGGTTATAGGATCAAGTTGCAAACGTTGATATTTTAATTATCCTAAATTTTGTCTAAGTGTTAACCTTTTGAGCGTTAACGTGTTTTTAAACACACGCATCGGTGATTTTAAAGTGCCAAGGTATTCCCAGACCTTTTGGAGTTGTTTTCTCGTTCCTAAGATATTATTTAAGTTGATTGCACACTTTATCCCGATAATTTCCTAGCGTTTCGCTCAATTTTTTGGAAAATTTGCCTGAGTCCAGTCTAATTTTGAAGTTTATAAGTGATTTTGAGTGGTTAAAATGTCAAATTCCTAGGGGAAATCCATATTCCAAGGGTTAGAAGGTCAAATTCCATGCTAGAGGTGCTTTTCCCCTCATATTCCAGACTACCCACCCTTTTCCCCCACTCAAAATCCACACTACACATGGGTTTCCCTTGAAATCCATACTGGCTATCATTTTCCACCACTGTTTATCCATGCCTGGGTCGTTCTTCCCCTGGAAGTGCTAAAATTTGGCTAATTGTCAAGATTTTTCCAGACTGCCATCAATTTTCTACCAGGAGTGCGGACTTTAGTGCGGACAACATTAAGGATGATTCCATGCCTGGGTCGATTTTCCACCAGGCTGTTTTGTGACAAGTTAGTGCGCATTTTTGTGCAGACTCTCTGTCCATACCCAAGTCGATTTTCTACTGAGAGCAATTTGATGAGTTTTGAGTCTAGATTTTCATCCAGACTGAGGTCGAAATTCCACCAGGGAGTATTTTTTGCAAATGAAGTGAATTTGGAGTGTGGATTCTTTATCCATGCCCCCATCGATTTTCCCCTGGCCTGTTTTGTATGCATTTTGATGAAATTTTGTATGGATTTTTATCCATACTGGGATCGCTTTTCCCTTGTGGGGAATATTTTAACATTTTAAGTGATTTTAATGGGATATTTTAATCTCTACCCATATCGATTTTCCCCTGGAGGCTCAATTTTGACTTAAAATTGAAATATTTAATAAATCAGCCCCATTTTAATTGTTTTTAAAATGATGATTAATGATTATTTAAAATTTTAAAAGCAAAAATTAAATAACTTGCAATAAGAATTTAATATTTTTTTACCCTTCTAGAAGCAAGTTGGTTTTGCCAAACAAGTATATAAGCAAGTGTTTTATCCCACATTGCTTGTGTGGTGAAAGCGAGAGGCAAAAGCAAGTATAAGAGAGGAGTCTCCAGGAATATTTTGGCAGGTGTCTCCATGAAAGGTGATTTTTCTCTCTTATTGGCGAATTTTGGCAATGTGTTGAAGTGAAGTGTTGGAGTGAGGATTTCTTTCCTCCATTTTTTCCAGCTTGGCAATCCTTTCTATTGCTGCCATTGAAGATCATTTCCAGATTTTTCGATTTTTCCCAAGTTTGGCGATTTTGGTAGGAATTGGCGATTTTGTTGAGGATGGCGATTTTGTTGAGGATGGCGAGCTTTGGCGATTTTATTCTCCATTGTTGCTTGCTATTCCAGACCTCCATTGTTGCAGATTCGAGCTACATTGAAGACACATTTTCATAATTTTTAGAAATGGTGCCATAGCTGGGAAAGTTCGATTTTTATTTTGCAAGTGCTTGGAGCTTACTTTGGTGGATTCCATGCATGTTTGATGCCACCTTTGCCTCCCTAATTGCTGTCATTTGCTTCAGATCTGAGTTTGCTTCAGATTTAGACCTCCATTGTTGGTTGTACATTCAATTTTCAGACTTAACTTTTATTGCCCAACCAGCTGCAACTTTAGCGATTTACATTTGGAGAACATTTGGAGGCATTTTGGAATCATTTTCAGACCATTCGAAGGTTGTCTTAAGGTCTGCAACTATGTTAATGGCTGCTTGTCCTCAGAAATTTATCTTTTACCAGCCATAACCATGTTTCCAAAATTAATTATTTTCATCATCAAGACTGATTTTTATCAAGTTTGTGCACATTTTTTAAGGATTGCAACATGTTTTTTGAAGTTAATTTATTAGTTGCAAGTTGTCTTTAGATTTGTGACCTCCATTGTTGACTGCGGAAGGTGTCCTCAGACATACCTTGTGTGCAAAGTTAAAACACAACCTTTCACACCTTTCCTTAGTCATCGCTGATCCGGTATACTCCTTTGCATTTTAGTTTGCATAATTTCTAAGCATAAGGAGGTGTTAATGAATTTTATAGAGGGATTCCATGCCCTAACGTTGTCACATTTTGAATCTAATTGTCGAAATCTACCAAGAGTGTGGACTATTTTCCTGACTTTATGCTCTAATTAACTTAAATCTTTAGAAAGTCAAGAATTTTATCAAGAACATTATTTATTTTCCTAAGTCTAACTTCAAGCTTCGTATAGGTACGATGTCGAAGTCCAGATTTAAGGAAAGGAAAGAACTACTGAAGATGCTAGAGACTAGATTCTATCTAGAGCTCAAGATTTCATCCAGATGGAAGGAGATCACAAATACAAACGAGCATTTCCTGGACATGAACCAGATGCGACAGCAAATGTTCAGAGTCGGAAATCAAGTTCCTTCCCCAGCATATGCGAACATTATGAAGAGTGGTTTTTTTCATGCCGCTGGAATTCCACAGTCCATACAGTGCAGTGAGCTTATCCTAGAGTGTGCACGATGTTATGATCCGCTCACGCAAATGATCAAGACTCCTAAGGGCGTTGTTATTGCCTACCTTGCTGAGGATGCTATTGCTAAGGTGTTCAGAATTCCACGCGGAACAGATATGAAGGATGTGACCAAGGATGAATATATAGAAAGATACACGAAGAAGATGGATGCATGCAAGAATATGATAAACAAAGAGTGGATGATTGAGCCTAGGTCTCATCATTCCAAGGCTCCCAAGACACTCATGTGCATAAACTTCAAGGAGGAGTATAGCGACTTGATATTCCTACTCAACAGAGTGATGGGGATGCCGCAGGGAGCAATATTCGATGAATGGATGTTCTATTTCATCCAGGATTGTCTTAGAGGGACATTGGTAAATTGTTCTAAGATTATAAGTGACAATATAGACTTTCAGCTAAGGAATGTAGAGCGATCCAAGTCATTCGCCATGACTTCTTACCTGGTATACCTGCTTGCACGGTTTGTTTCATACAAAGGATTTCTATGCAAAGGTGAAGTCGAGAATGGGCAAGGACAATTCAAGAGTCATGAATGCTACCCCCAACTGAGCATGTATAGAATTGAAGACTATAAGAGAGTGAATGATGAATTCACTATGTACATCACGCAGATGCTGCAAGGCAGAATCCACAAAAGATTGTCCAAGGAGGCAACAGAGCTAATAGAGAAATATGGATCGTGGTATAATCAGTTTCCCAATTTCACGTACCTTAGGATTCATGGGTTTCAATCCGAACCCTACAGACTTCCTAGGTATCCGACCGACAAAATGATCTCATTGGAAGTGGTGAGACAGCTTTTAGAGTTTGATGCCATTAAAAGAGAGAAGCATAGGACAGGCATGACATTCCCTATTTCAGTTGGGAAGACATCAAAGGTTTGCCAGTCTGCCATAGCCGCTAGCACTGCGAGTGAGGAGCTTGCATTCTATCGATTTGCTACATTTATGAAAAGAGAAAGATTTGATCCAGATAAGAAAGTAGGAAGGATCAGGGGAGAGAAGTTCATCCACAAAGTAGACATAGAAGATTATTGGGCCAACCTGATGGACGAGCAAGCAGTGAAGAGAAGAATGTGGTCTAGAATGTCAGTGGATTTCATGAGGAAGTGTGGACTTTTCCTCATTCCTGATCAAGTGTTAGATGACAGAGATCATACGCATCCACAGTATGAGAGTGAAATGAAGAAGGCAATCCTTTTGTCTAATTGGTCAGAGTCAGAAGAGATTGACCTAAATGTATTGATGAGAGAGGTCTTGGGTTTCTCCCGTGCATTATATAGATGAATAAATTAGTTGATATGGGTGTTCCTTTCACTTATGAAAGGATGAAGCTGGAAGAGTCTACTTCTGAGGATGATCAAAGGACTATCAGTGAAGTCAGGATTCATGCAGACAAAGAGAGTCAAGCTCCCAAGAGAAGGAAGAACACATCAGGAGAAGTCAAAGCCAGAGGGAAGAAGATTGAGGAGATGAAGAAGAAACAGAAGACTATCATTCCTCCACCTATCACTCCTTCACCACCTCTCAGTGTCTCATCAATTAAAGTGATTGAAGAAACAGAATAGAACAAGGAAACCCAGCAGTGTTCCAACACAGTGATACTACCAGGGAATATTCAAGAGTTACATGCCACATCAACATCTACACCTCCAAATGAGAATGATGATCAGTCGAGATCCCCTACTGTCCGTTTGGAAGTTAGTTTGGGAAATGAGATATACGATTTGAACAGGAATAATCCTGATGATGATGATGTTACCTCGGCATTGAGAGGACTTGATCGAGAAATGTGCCTCGATGATGGCATGGAGATGGCTGCTATTCCTGATTGGCTGATGAGAAGTATGGAGAAAAGTAAGAAAATGATAGAGGTACAGCCTATTGATAACATTGATGACTACCTAGCTAGGAGTGCTAAGGAGAAGGAACCCAAGAAAGCAGAGATTTTGTCGCACATAGTTAGAGATGAGACAGGAATATGGATTGCGCGGATTGTTGTTCCTATTGCAGGCGTGACAACGGACATTGCTACTCCTATGCATTTCTAGATCACTTCAGTTGCCCTTGGTCATACATCCAGAGAGCAAGAATTTCAGGAGGTTGGTGAAAACCTCAGAGAAATCGACGCAAGGTTAGATAGAGAGATTGCGGAGAAAGAAAGGTATAGAGAAGAGAATATCAAACTTAGAGAGTATATTGCAGAGATAAGGCGTGAAAATCCCACCCTTATTTCCCCTATTGCAGTTGACCATGGAATACATTCACACTATGAGGCAGCGAGAGATACACTCTCGGAGGTGGAAAAGTGGATTGAGTACAAGAAAGCAGGCAGATGATTTCCTTACTCAGTTTGTACATGCATATGATAGGACAACAAGGCTCGTATTTAGAATCTAGTATTTGGAGGGAGTTTGGGAAGAATTCTGGCCTATCCAAGAGAAGACTATTACACGCCTCCAAGCTTTGAAGAGGATTCCCAATTCCACCTTGGTCAACGAGAACATTGTGCACAGTGGAGACAGATACGATTTCCATGGCTAGTATTGTTCATTAGTCGTGAAGAGATCAACTTATGAGAATGCCCAGTCGAGTTGTATGGAGATGGAGGGATTGATTCAGGACATTCAGATGAGGATCCTTGCCTCAATTGAGGAATTATTGGGTGTTGATGTTAGTGATGCTAGTGGTTTACACTTAGCCGAATTAAGATACAAGATGAAATTTATGTATGTTTGTCAGTTGGACTCTTTGAAGAAGAGTCAGATAAACGACTTGGTCTCTTTGTTGATTCATGTTCATAGTTCGCAGAAGCTTATGCCAGATTGGGAGAACACTTTGGATGCTTGCTCGAATTCACTGAACGTGATTGATTTACAGCAAGATACCTTGCCTAGCATTTCCATGGAGGAGTTAGATTCAGTATTGGCTAGATTCTTGGAGTATGCTAGGAGAGAGAGAGAGATGCAGAGAGGAATCTTCTAGAAGATTCCTTATTTGATGAATAGGTATCTTTTTATTGGGCCATATGTAGGTGGCGCCATTTTTTATGTAAACCCTAATTAGGGCAATTCTAGGGTTTTGTTGGCATGATCTTGGCCATTGATCTTGTACCAATCTTGGCCATCCATTTTGTAAGAGACTCTATATATGCCTCCTTGTCTCTCATTTGTAAGAGAGAGTTTTTGTAGAATTTTTGGTATATGTTGCAGCTATTTGAATCATAATCATTGTTCAATTGTTGGTGATTTTTCTCTTCAAGTGTTGTGTTTGCATTCATAGTTCTCAATTCCTCCAAGTTAGATTAGAATTTATTTTTCTTGTATGTTAGATTGAGTGAAAGATTTGTTGAATATATTTGTGTGGAATCCTTAATCCATACCACTAGCCTCTTGCCGCTGGTAAGTGCACCTTGTGTGGTCAACTAGAGATTTGAGTAAGCTTAACTTCAACTATTACGCGTCCCTTAGAAAGCATCAACTTGGATGGTGTCAATGTTTGATGGTGATAGCCTGAAAATATTTAAGTATACCTTAGACGATTGCACTAAGCTTGTGTCAATACCTGTTTGTGAGACCTCGCCTAGTTTGATTCCACTAGATTTATTCATCATTTCCTACATTCTAGACTTAGAATAGATTTCCTGAACCCTATTCCTTTTGCCCATTTTTTAGTAAGAAGTAAGTCCAGAGCTTCATTCATAAATCTTAAGTTGCCAGTACACCTTTTCCACATCTTCATGATCGAAGAAGATAATCCAAACATTTTGTGTAAGTCCCCAAGTGAACACAACAATCCACATCGACCATTGAGTTACCCACTCGTCGAGACCTGACATGTAGAAACCTTGGAATCATTTTAGTTGTTCTCATTCTTAGCACCTGAGGTGATTTTGTTCAAGAGAGGGTAAATTATCTTGGTATTTTATTGTGAAATGTTATGTGCATAAAACACACATCAACAGGTTGTAGAGTTCATAAACCTAGGAAAGTGAACCGTTCAGGTAACTGGTCTCCTCCTCCATGTGATTTCCTTAAAATCAATATGGATGGGTCCTCAAGGGGCAAGCCGGGTTTGATAGGGATTGGTAGTATTTGTCATGACAACATAGACTTTGTTTAGTTTTAATTTTCTTCTTACATGGGAACTCTAATATTTAGATGGAAGCTTGGGCTATTCTCTTCACTCTTGAAAGAGCTTATGCAATGTGTTGGATAAAGATAATATGTGAGACTAACTATGATTCTAGTCTCCCTTCCAAATAGTGGGAATTTTTAAGAATCCACCTAGAAGTTAACTTGAGAAGCTAAGCCGATTATTTGTTTGGCAATGAAGTTTGATATTATATCCTTTGTTATATTTCCAGGAATGGAACAGAGCAGCTGATTGCTTAACTAAGTAGACCTCAAAAGAAGTGCATGGTTGGAAGGTGGAAAATTGGATAGATTTGGATAAGGATAAATCTCATCTACTTCTTCAGATTCTTTATGAGGACCAGAGGGATTTTTAAGAAGACTGAGGTTGTTGATGGTGATGTTTTACTGGAGCTGTGGCTCTTTTTTGTATTTAGCTAGCTGGTTCTGTAGGGATCCCTTGTGGATTCTTCTTCTATTGTTTATTGTGATATCTATATTTAAGTATTTCTTAATATTATTTTTATTCCTCTCCCCTCCCCCCCAGCCCAAAAAAAACAGAATCCAAACATTTTATGTGTGTAGAATAATATAAATAATGAATTGGAGATAAGCATTAGTCACCGAAAGATGCATAGGAAAGATATTGGAATATTAGAATTATCTAATAGTAAATTTTGTTAATTGGTGCATTCTATACATACCATACTCTCGAGGGAGATATATGTTTGTTTATCTTCCAATAGCTACACCTAAGTTAATACTATTCTTAGCCTATCACATATGATGATATGGATGTAGCTACACAAGCATTATGGAAATTGAAATGGTTAATCTTCCATGTGATTTTTCACCTTCTGATTGTTGGTGACTGAAACCAAAATGTAACAACTGAATCTAGCTTCTAATCACTTCCCTGTACCTAGTTGGCAATTGATGATAATCTTGAATTATTGTCATTGATGTCAATATGTCTCCTATGCAAGCAGTGATCATCATGATCATCATTTGTGCTACACAAGCATTGAGATCAAGATATGTGGACCAGATTGAATGGAGTGTCACGATTTGATACTTGGCAAATCAAACAGATAGCAATGTGTTTTGAAGACAAGTCAACCATTAAGATCAGAAATTGGAGCAGATTCTAAAAGAGAGTAATATGTTTATTTTATGGCAGAATTGAAAAAGAATTAAAGCAAATTTGTGATCATACCTGGAGCAGACCTTAAGACAGATTTGTAATCAGACTTATAGCATATTTGAGAGGTTGGTGCCTCTAACTGAATGAGAGGTTGGTGCCTCTAACTAAATGAGGAGTCGGTGCCTCTAGTGAGTTGGTGCTCACAAATTGAATGAGGGGTTGGTGCCTCTAAAATAGTAAAAAGACATTATAATATAAACTTTCATATCATAGTTATTTGTGGTTAAAGTTGTTAAAAATTGAATTTAGTAGAAGAGAGTTATACTGATTCACCACCCACCCCCCTCCCCCCTCCCCCCTCTCAATATAACACTGTGGGACCAACAATTGGTATCAAAGTCAGCCTTTCAAACTAGTCTAACCAACTAAAAGGAAGATCATGGCTAAATCTAATGGACTTTCTTCAAGCAAAGCTCCATTGTTTGATGGAACTAATTATGCATTTTGGAGTTTGAGAATGGAAACCTTTATAAGCTCTTTGGGGTATGATGTTTGGCAAGCAGTTTTGAATGGATATAAAGCTGCAAATCCCCCTTTAGATTGCAGTAGGGAAGAAAGCATATGAGAATAATGTGAAAGCAAAAAATGTGATTTTGTGTGGACTAAGCGAACCAGAACTACTAAAAGTAATGCATTGTGAATCAGCAAAGGATGTTTGGGATAAATTGAAAAAAATCTATGAGGGAGACACTAAGGTGAAAAAGGCAAAACTTCAAAGCCATAGAAAAGAATTTAAAGGCCTCAAAGTGATGGATGAGGAGAACATTGCAGCATTATTTCTTCGAGTTGATGAAATAGTCAATACAAGATGAGGTCTAGGAGAGGAAATAGACGATGAAGTAGTATTTCAAAAAATACTAAGATTGCTTCCTGATAGATTTGATCCTAAAGTATCAGAAATAGAAGAAATGAATTGGATAAGCTAACTTTGGATGAGCTACATGGAACTCTTATAGCCTATGAAATGGGAACTAGAAAAGGAGATTCATCAACAAGGAAATCAGCATTCAAAGCAACAAGGAATCTTCATCAAGCAAAAACTCCAATGAAGATACAAACCAAGAGGAAGCCTTTATTGTCCAAAAAATGAGAATAAAGAATAAAGGGAAATTATCCTTTAAATGCTCAAGTGTGCAAAGGTTGGACATTTCATTAAAAATTGCCCATATCTGTTGAGACTATGTAGCTTCGGTAAGATAAATGATTGAATGAGAGACTTCATTCATCTCTCATTCAATCATCTATTCTATCGATAAGACTACAAGCTAATGGTAGACATCATGAGTGATTGAACTTGTTATAATCATCTTTATATGCATTTCATGTTTCAAGTATTTCTAATCTATTATCGATCGAGATATGATCGTATTTCTTATGCAGAGATTTCAGTTATATTTCTTATGCTGTGAATGTGATCGGATCTGTATATCTATTATAGTTGTCATATGATAACTATAATAAGTTATCTTATAAACTTGCTTTTGCTCTTATACCGGTCCTCTATTTGATTTACATAATCGAATTACACTTACCATGTTTGGTATCGATTATCATTAATAGCATTAAGAATAAACCGATTGGTTATCGGTTAAAATGATAATTAAATTGCATTGGAAATAAACCGATTTGTTATCGGTTATGATTATGATTGAAACAGCATTAGACATAAACCGATTGGAATCGGTTATTATTCTTTATGTATTGACATTTATATAAACCAATAGTTATCGGTTTTTACTTTTTCTTAATGAAAAGGCACCTCTCTTGGATTGATCAAGACATGTCTTGATCGGACATGTCAAGAGACATGTCCGGTCAAGGCATGCCTTGATCTTTCAAGGCTATGCCTATATATTTGCCATGAAGGATGCTGTAGTAAATATCGAAATCAATAAATGTTATCTACAGCAATCTGCAATATAAGAAGGAACAGTCAATAAAAACAACAAAAGATTAAATATATTCCTTAAGCATTGAAGTAATTCAATAAGAAAGTAAAAGAATATCTAAATTCTTACAACTTCAGATTTTGAACATAAATTTGAATTACATTTACAATATCTAAAAGACAGTGACAGTACTAATGATGAAGAGTCTTACTCCAGAAAAGAGAGTAAATTCAATAAAAAGTATGGAAAGAATAAGAAAAGAAATATTGACGACAAAAAGAGTCTCTATGCATATAGAGACAATAGCTCATCTGATGAGTGATTGGGATAACTACAAGGAGGAAATGTTATTTATGGCATTTGAAACAAAAGAGACTATTCCAAAAGATGGTGACAAAAGGGATCTCTTACATGAAGAGGAAGGTGTCAAGCCAAATGTTAAAAGTGATAATGAAGACAGCTTTGCAGAGGAGCTCTATTGAGCCATAGATAAAATAGAGAAACTAAGGAAGAAGGTCCAGAAATACAAGCATCTATTCCAAGAAGAATGTACAAAAACTAAAACACTTGAAGAAACAGAAAAGCAGATCAGCAACTTGAAATTTCAGATTGATGAGACAAAGAAAGTGGAAGAAGAGATAAGGTCTCAATTAAGGGCAAAGGAAGAATCTTGCAGTAAACTTGAGGCTTAAGTAGTCTCTTTAAAAGATGAATGGGAAAAAACATCCCTCAAACTGAAAACTAATCTCAAGTATGAGAAAAGTTCAGAACTTTTGGATGGTATTATTAACAGTCAAAGATCAACATCTATCAAAACAGGGCTAGGATTTGAAGAAAGATCAAAAAGCTATGTTGATGCACTCAAGGGCTCTACCAAAGGAGAAAGTAGCAAAAAGGGAGAATCATCTAAAAAATCAGAAGAAGCAGAAATGTTTGTTGAGGTTATGATAAAGTCTGTGAAGAATGAAGAAGCTAAGAAGAGTCATCAAAATCCAATCAATATTTCCAAGAAGAGACATAAGAAGGTATTTCATCCAAGACATAACCACATAAATGGGAGCTGAAATAACTTTGCCACTTTTTGCTTTACTTGTAAACATTTTGGTCACAAAGTTGTAAATTGTAAAACTCACCTAATAAATTCTACTTGGAACAAAAATGGGAATATCACCAAGAAGGTTGATAGGAACTACAATTATTTTTCTCCTTTACAATACAATGTTGAATGCTATAGGTGTAACAATTATGGACACATAGCACATTTTTGTAGAACCATCTTTACAAATACTCCAAAACATGATAATGTAAAGAAGACTTTTATTGCTCAAAAAGAGAACAATGCAAAGGAGTGGAAGAAAAAGAAGTTAAGAGGAAAGGTCACTGTTGATAAAAACTGCATTACATGCCCAAGATGATAGGGAACAATGGTATGTGGACAGTGGATTTCATGGCATATGACGGGTGACAAAAGAAAGTTTATCGAACTCAAAACCATAGATGGTGGAACTGTGAGTTTTGGAGATAATGTTACAACAACCATTATGGGCAAAGGAACCATAAGCTTTGATAATGGAAAGACCAAAATAGACAATGTTTTGCATGTCAAAGGTTTGAAACATAACCTTTTAAGTGTAAGCCAGCTATGTGATCAAGGTCATTCCCTCTTATTTCATGCTTAAAGATGTCAAATCAAAAAGAAAGGGAAAATTGTTGCTAAACCAGGCAGATCCAACAACTTGTACATTTTAAATGAAAGCAAGGAGAAGAAATGTCTTATGACAAAAGAAGACGGAGGTTGGCTATGGCACAGAAAGATGGGACACCTCAATTTTGACAATCTTGTCAAAATCAGCAAGTCACAAGCTGTCAAAGATATGCCAATTATCTCAAAGCCTTCAAATACTACTTGTAATCATTGCCAACTTGGAAAGCAGACAAGGGTCTCTTACAAGTCCAATTAGTTTTCATCATCCAAGCCTTTAAGCTCATTCGTACAGATTTATGTGGAACAACTCGCACCAAAAGAATTTATGGTGAAAGGTACTTCATGTTACTAATAGATGATTATCCTAGATTTACTTGGGTCACTTTTCTAAAAGAAAAATCAGAGGCACTATAAAAAATAAGATATTTAAGGCCCTTGTTGAAAATGAGACAGGACTAAGAATAAAGTGTTTACGATCAGATAGAGGGGGTGAGTTCACCTCAAAAGAATTTTGTGAGAAACATGGGATTAAGAGACAAGTCTTGGCAGCTAGAACACCACAACAAAATGGAGTTGTGGAAAGAAAAAACAAGTCCGTACAAGATATGTCAAGAACCATGCTCAATGAATCAAAGTTATCAAATTCATTTTGGAAAGAAGCAGTGCATACAGGCATATACATCCTAAACAGAGCACAAATCAGGGTGAATCATGATAAGACTCCATATGAATTATAGAAAGGAAGGGCTCCTACAGTTAATTACTTCAAAGTATTTGGCAGGAAATGCTACATATGAAGGGATGAAGAGAACCTACGGAAATTTGACACAAGAGTAGATGGAGTGTTTCTTGGGTATTCATCACAAAGTAAAGCTTTCAGATGTTACAATAATAGACTCCATAAGGTGGTTGAAAGCAGGAATGTTCATTTTGATGATAATCTTAGTCACAAAGAGATTAATCAAGAAATGGACATTAAAGAGGAAGAAAGTTGCAAAGAAGAAGAGGAAGATGGAAATGAGAAAACTTCTACACCATTGAAGGCATCCAAAACCCCTTCAAAATTTGTTCAAAGAAACCATCCAGAAGAGTTGGTTATTGGTGATATGAATACAGAGATTCAAACAAGGAGAAGATTGGCAACCACACCAAATCACATGGCCTTACTTTCCATGATTGAACCTAAAGATTTTAAGGAAGCCAGCCAAAACACAAATTGAGTAGAAGCCATGGAGGAAGAACTAAACCAAATAGAGAAGAATGAAACTTGGGAACTTGTCCCTGTTGGTGTTGGAAATAAGCCACACCCGGACCGACTATGGACTAGTCCAAGAGGGGCCAGTAGCTCAGTGGTAGAGCACTCCATCAGAGTATGGAAGGTCCTAGGTTCGAGTCCTAGCTGGCCCATGTCTCAACATGGTATCAAAGCCAAGTCCAAGCTAGGAGCCCCAAACACACGAGAGGTGTGGCTTAAGGGGGGGTGTTGGTGTTGGAAATAAGCCACACCCGGACTGACGATGGACTAGTCCAAGAGGGGCCAATAGCTCAGTGGTAGAGCACTCCAGCAGCGTATGGAAGGTCCTAGGTTCGAGTCGGGTCCATGTCTCAACAGTCCCAAGACCCAAGGATAAAAATGTGCTAGGTACAAAATGGATTTTCAAAAACAAATTGAATGAAGATAGTCAAGTTGTAAGAAATAAAGCAAGGTTGGTATGCAAAGGATATGCACAAGTGGAAGGAGTTGATTTTGAAGACACATTTGCCCCAATTGCATGGCTAGAGGCTATTAGGATGTTTCTAGCATATGCTTGCTACAAAAATTTCAAAGTGTACCAAATGGATGTCAAATCAGCTTTTTTGAATGGGCACCTAGAAGAAGAGGTTTATATTGAATAGCCAAAAGGTTTTGATCTATTAGAAAACAAAGACTATGTATGTAAATTAAAGAAGGCTCTTTTTGGGTTAAAACAAGCCCCTAGAGTACGAGCTTGGTACTCTAGATTGGACAAATATTTGCAAGATCAAGGTTTCAAGCGAGAAGTAGCAGATAGCAATCTTTATTTTCAAGATTGAGGATGAACATCAATTGATTGTAGTGGTGTATGTAGATAATATCATCTTTGGAGGGAGTAAAAAGGAAATGTTTCAAGACTTTGCTTAAAGGATGCAACAAGAATTTGAAATGTCCTTGTTGGGTGAATTATCTTTTTTCTTAGGGCTACAAGTTTCTCAATTTCAGAATGGAATTTTTATTTCACAAACAAAATATGCTAAGGAAATGTTGAAAAGGTTTAGGATGGAAGAATGCAATCCAGTAAGTACACCCATGGTTATAGGATGTAAATTAAGTAACAATGATCACTCTCTTGAAGCAAATCGAAGTCTCTACCAATCAATGATAGGAAGTTTACTCTGTCTAACAGCCTAAAGGCTAGATATTATGCAAGCAGTTGGAATTGTGGCAAGATTTCAAGCAGCCCCCAAGGAAACACATGTTCAAGCAGTGAAAAGAATCTTCAAATACTTGAAAGAGACTTTGGAATATGGATTATGGTATCCAAGGAGTAAAGACTTCACCCTAAGAACATATACAGATGTTGATTGGGCAGACAACGTGGATGAAAAGAAAAGTACCAGTGGCAATGCCTTCTTTCTAGGCAATAGTCTTATTTCATGGTTGAGTACGAAAAAAGCCTCTATATCCCTATCTACTGCTGAAGCTGAGTACATAGCAGCAGCCTCATGTTGTACTCAAATACTTTGGATGCTCCAAACTTTAAAGGATCTCAAAGTGGAATATGATCACCCAATATCTATATTGTGTGATAACCCAAGTGCCATCAACATTTCCAAATTCGGTGATGCACTCAAGGACAAAACACATTCCCTTCAAATATCATTTCCCAAGGGAACAAGTTGTTGAACATCAAGAGAAGATGGAGTATGTACCTACCAAAGAACAAATAGCAGATATATTTACAAAACCTCTACCAAGAGAAACCTTTGAGTTTCTTAGACAAAAATTAGGGGTATTACCCTATCCTTCTAAGGAGTAAGGGGGGGAAGACTAGTAAGGGGGAGAATTGGAGCAAGTAGAAGCATTGGACTAAGGGGGAGCATTGAATGGCAAACATTATCAAGAGGTTGAGGTTGCCATCAATGGCAAAGGGGGAGATTGTTGAAATATTGTCATTGATGTCAATATGTCTCCTATGCAAGCAGTGATCATCATGATCATCATTCGTGCTACACAAGCATTGAGATAAAGATATGTGGAGCAGATCGAATGGAGTGTCACGATTTGATACTTGGCAAATCGAACAGATAGCAATGTGTTTTGAAGACAAGTCAGCCTTTAAGATTAGAATAATATTGTGATCCTTGTATGTAATGCTGGGTGTGATTGATTCTCATATGTGCACGGTGTGGCAATTTGTTTTGAACAAAATCAGAGACTTAATAACCGATTCACATATATTAACCTATGACAGATCCTCCTCATAAACAGTCGATTAATAATTAGTTAGTTGATCATTAAAATATAATTATTCTCAAAGACTGTGAACTTTTGTAAAGGAGGAGACGTGATCTAAAATACAAGTCAGCAATTTGAAATTAGAATGGTATTAATTAATGTTTCAATGCACCGATTAAAATAAGGCAAGCGAATAGTTAATAGAAATGGTGCGATTAGTTTTGAAATGAAATATTTTTGAAAGGATATGTCTATATAGGAATCATTTTTGCTGGGAAGATATATAATGTTCATTGTGTGTGGGTTGAATTGAAGAGGGAAGAGGGTGAAAGTATAAAGAAAAAAAAACTTCTTTGATCTGATTCATTTCAGACTTAAGGAAGATATAGAAGACTCCAATATAGTAAATGGAGAAGAACATAGGGTGAAGATTTAATGAACAATTCAAAGAAAAACTGAAGAAGAAATTGGTGCAGATTCTAGAAGAGACTAATATGCTTAATTTATGGCAGAATTGAAGAAGAATTAAAGCAAATTTGTGATCAGACCTGGAGCAGACTTTAAGACAGATTTGTAATCAGACTTATAGCAGATTTGAGAGGTTGGTGCCTCTAACTGAATGAGAGGTTGGCGCCTCTAACTGAATGAGGGGTTGGTGCCTCTAGTGAGTTGGTGCTCACAAATTGAATGAGGGGATGGTGCCTCTAAAATTGTAAAAAGACATTATAATATAAACTTTCATATCATATTTATTTGTGATTTGCATTATTGGTTTCATTGCACATAAATCTAGTTTTGGTTAAAGTTGTTAAAAATTGAATTTAGTAGAAGAGAGATATGCTGATTCACCCTCCTCCCCCTCAGTATAACTGTGAGACCAACAGGTACCACATGTTGTGAGGCAACCTTAACAGTTCCATTGTAGGTAGGTAGAACTTTGAAAAAGCTGATGATGAAGTTTGCATAGGGTTTGGTGAACACTTGGATGACATTATGTCATCTTGAACACTAGGAAAGTGTGTGCAGCATCTAACAGAGATGGATGGATGGATGATCTTGGAGATACCAGGAATCTCAAAAGAGTGTTTTGGGGTATTATAGACCATGAGACATGAGTAAACAGCACCATAGGCCATGAGAATGAACTTGGCCACATAATTGGAGTATTTTTTGAATAATCCACCAGGATCATATCTCCTTATGGAGTCTTCGAAGCCCAAAACTCAATAAAAGAAAGGTGAAGAATTAGTATAAACTATAAACTATTTACAATTTCAAACACTTAATAATCCACTAGGAGCATATCTCCTATTTGAATCTTCTAAGACCAAAACTCAATAAATGCAAGGTTAAGAATAGTATAAACTATGTATGATTTCAAACACTTAAAAATGGCTGGAACAGTCCTACCTTCAATCCTATGATATCACGTCTTGAATAATCATGTGACAGGTCATCAAAGATACTAACCCTTCCAAATCAACCAAGATTTACAGTTTAGTTTCACAAACTCACATTATTCGATGAACCAAACCTACCTATTTAACTATAAGTCTTCATTTAATAAAACTGCTAGCAAATCCCTTACACTACACTTAACTATGGAAGCTGATTCATAAGCTGGTGAATGTAGACTAAGGATAGTGGTTATCCATTATCTGAGTTTCTAAGTTAGGCAAATAAGGGAAAAAGGGAATGCAGTTCACAAATGGCAAGGGATGGCAATGGGACAAGCTATTAAAACAACGTAAACAAACTAAAAGCAGCAGAAATTTAATAAGAATTTACAATGTTATGAATTTCCAATGGCAATCCTCCATCCTTCCAAATTTTAGGGGTTTTTGCATTTTTTTCCTTACAAACTTGCCTTTTTAGTTATATACACCAAATAAAGCAGGCAGTCCAATTTGAAAAAGGGGACATTCCTTCTAAGTGTTGAAGTTATAGCTGCGATAGAGATTCAAGATGCACATCTATTCTCCTCTCCATCCTCTCTTATTTATTTCGTGGCTTCAGTTACCTTTATCTATCTTGCATCGTTTCGTTGGCTTCTGTTTTCCTTTCGATATTCTTCTTTGTTTATATGATTGCTTTGGTGGCTGTCGATGAGATGTCTATGTGGCTGTCAGTGACTCTTCCTCTACCATCGTGGAGTCTCTTCACTTGCTATTAGATTCTTTATATTCATCTCTCTTCTATTTTCGTGGGTCTTCTTCTTTAGCAGATGGATAGTTATATTGCTGGCTTCTCATTTTGTCTTGTAGCAAGTTGAGAGTATTGTGTATGAAGTCTGTCAGATCAGTAATATTATATGTTTTCTATGTTCAGAGTTTTCAGACTTATGAAATTTCACAGAATGTATATGAGATGTATCATTTGGCTTCATTGTCATGATTGAGTTGTAGAGAATCAAACCTATCTTAGTGTGATTGATAGTAACCTGAAACTATCAATAGTTGTATTCATTTTCAGAGATATAATAAAATTCGTTTTTGAGTGGGCTGGGTTTTTCACCCTCAGGTGGAGGGTTTTCCCAGGATAAAGTTCTTGTGTTTGTGTTGTTCATAAGTTTAGTTTTCTGCTATCTATTTATTCTGGTTCAAATTTAACACTAAGCCTTCAAGTCTCTGGAACATCGGGGATGACAAGGATATCACCCAGCCCCATGGGAAGTCACCTGAACCCCAGGGACACATCCCCATAGAACACAGACAAAGTATGATACAGCTTGTTGTAATTGATCACAATGTGTAGAACAGGACCATTTTTGCATAAAAACTAGGCACTATTTTTTAGATTAATACTTTTATTGAATACATAAACAATTATGGGATATGATTTACACTGTACGATAGATTGTCATATTAAAAATTGTGTAAGAATTGGGCAACCTTTGTGAAAACAAATCTTCTGAATTTTTTAATTTGCTTCTGATGTGCACAGTTCTTTCTGCCCTTGTGCGTATTTGTAAGCATGCAATCAAACACTTATGCAGACACAAGTATCCTTTTGATGCATAAAATTACTTTTCATGGCAATTCCTAAAAGCTACTTGATGCAACTTCTACTTATCAGATATTCAAAACATACGAACTACTATGAGCGACTGGTATTTATAATTATATCTTTTGGTCTGCTAACATAAAATGTCTTACCTTCAACCTATTTGAAAGATCTTTGAAACCTCGAACAAGTTCTGGCCATATTCTTTCTCGATCAGGACTGTCCATACCCTCAATTTTATCCATTGCTTCTCTCCACATTACCTGGGCAGAATAATCTATACACTCAAAGTGGAAATAAAAAAAAAATATTTCCCTCGTTCTGTCTAATATTTTGCATTATTACATAAAATACATCAGATAAATCAATAAAACAAAAGCAATGAATGAAAAGAATTTGTGATGATCTTACATCAGATACACCAACTGGCTTGACACGCATAGATGGATCAATCACACTAAACATTAAATGCTGCAACATAATTACAAAGAATGAAAATCACAATACATGTGCATATAAAAACCAGTCTAAGGAAATCATGAGCAAAGACCCACTTTAATTAACAACAATCAGTGCTTGAAAAACAATACATTTGATTATGCATTTGCAGAAATCTTGTGCAAAAAAGATTACCTTGCCGTGATTTCAAACTACAGGGCAAGTGCTTGAGAGAGATTATGACATTCTAAAATAGGAAAATCCGCCACATTCTTGTTTGAAGGCTTTAAAAAGGCCTTTTAATTTTGAAATATTCTCTCTTTAATTATATGCAAATGGGGATCCATAATTATAGCTTGGTATTTAACCGGCTATTCATCTTAATTATTAGGACTGGTATGAATTCAAAATTATTGAGCAGGCTGTTTTAGATGGATTTAAAATTCTCAATATAGGAAATTTTGAAGTATAAAAACAGAATTTCCTGCTTGGTTTCTATCTGTAATTAACAAATGGTTATACTTATCCATCCTAATAACTTTCAGGTAAAAAGTACCTCGAAACCGTAACCCGAGTTCTCCTGCTCGCGTTTATATGAATCCAAAATTGCCTGAAAAAATTTTAATTTCAAATTATTTGTCTACCTTCAAAAAGACTAGAAGGAAAAAGGAACTCGTCCCATAGTGGTATGAAAGAGCTGATCAGACTTGAAATTTGCAAGAATATTTCCTCATAAAATAATGAATAAACAAATATATACAAACATGAACCTTTCTGGTCATACTCCAAATTCTATCGTGATTTTTTTTTTAAATTTTGCAACTCAACACTCCGCGTGTAATTGACTGCGCAAGGTTAGATTACTGCCAGACTTCGAAGGAAATTGAGTATAAAACTTGAACAATGTATAAGGTAGATGGAAGGAAATGGATGTTCGCTATTAGGTTTCTACGAAGAGGTTCGCATCTGGCCAATTGGTGTGACCTAGGAAACAACCCATACCATTGAATTCAAATGTGCTTCTAGGATCATTGTGGGAGAATTTTAAATTCACAAAGCTTGCAGCCCATTGAAGATGGTTAAGAAAGTAGATTCGAAAGGTCTGTGAATTTTAAGTCCCCTGAAAATGGGTTGGACTCAAAAGATCCAAATTTTTGAGTTTAATGGAGGTGCATCCAGAAGGTGGTCATGAAAAGTAAAAAAAATTGTGTCTACTGAAGAGAGGTGCACCGAAAGGTAATTTTGAGTCCACTGGAGATGGTTTGGACCTAAAAGGTCAAGAATATTAAACTTTCAATGGACAAATCCCAGGAGCACACCATTATTAAGTTTTGAAAATAAATATAATTAACCTATGCCTTCAAACACTCATATGACGAACCCAGAATCACACCGCAAGCGATTTGTAAAACAAGTAACCTTTATCCTATTACCTTCATATTGAAGGTTTCCATACCTGGATATCTTTATCAGGCAGACAGAATGGCGAAGGTTCAATGGGTGCCATCTGAGATATGTTAGTGAATTGCGGTACTGTAGGTGCCAGTTGTCCAAATGTTGGTTGAGTAGTGTGTCCATATTGAGATTGAGCTGCATTGGCAGTGGGTTGGCCAAATAAAGGAGGAGGTTGTCCAAGCATAGTATTGGCATTGGATGAAGAAAAGCCAGGCTGCGATGATGGTAATGCTGAACCAAACAAAGGAGGGGGTCTGGAAGAGGAAGCGAATGGTGATGGAGAAGAGGCAGATATTGATGATGGCGTCCCAAATCCAAAAGTAGTGGGTGACAAAGGATTACTAAGTGAGAATGCTGTAGCTGGTGTGAAAAATGCAGGTGTGCCGGTGCTGCCTCCAAACCCCCCGAACATGGTTGCTCAACAACTGACGAGAAATCAAAATGAAAAAAAAATGAATTTGACAGTGGTAGTACGTGCAGGAACATAAAACAGAGCTTGGGAAGACAGAATGCCGATATGATTTTCATGCAAGGTGGTTGAGCTTTGTTTCAGGGACTATATGAATGAGTATTGTATAGTTATTAGTTTTTATTATATAATATATTTCAAAATTAATTTATTGTTATTATTTTAAATTATGTAGAGAGATGATTATTTGATTAATAATCAGTATGTTAGAAGGGTTTTTTTATATGAAATGGATAATTTAATGATTTAAAATTAAAGAAGGGTTTACATTTATATCAATTTTTAAAAATATGATAAAAATTAAAAATTAAAAAATATATATTTTAATATTATTAATTAGAAAAAGAATATGTATAAAAGAAAAATCTATTTTTTATTATTATTTTTTTAATAAGAATATATTTTAACATTATTTCTTTTATTAAATATTCTATTTATTTTCTCAAATTTATTTAAGAAAATGTTTTAAAAGAAAGAATTAGCTTTATTCTAATAGTTATTCTTCTTCTTTAAGAATTAATTTTAATTATTTATGTATTTTATAAATTATAAATAATTAAAAGTTATCAAAAGTAATTTAACTTATAATTATTTGTCATATTAAAGTTTTAATTATTGTAGAATAATTATATTTTGAATTAAAAACTTATCTTTTATTATTATTTTCTTTTGATAAGAATATTATTTAATTTATCTTATTTTATTAAGATATTCTATCTTGTTGTTTAATCTATTCTAATTCTTGTTTCCTTTCTTCATTTAAAAGTTAGTTTTTATTAAGTTAAATTTTATTTTAATTATATTTCAATAATCCCCTCACTAAGAAGATTACCCCTAGCAATCTGGGCAACGGAGAGCAAATCTCCATTTACACTAATGAAGTTAGCAAAGGGATTTTTGTCAAATTCCAAGATACCCTCCCTAAAAGACTTCAAGGCTTCAACCATCTTCTTCCCCTTCCCTACAGCCTCTACATCAAATATATCAACTAGCATCCCCTTATTTGGGTTAGAGGAAAGAGACTTTATGGCTATACACACAGCCTCCTTGTATCGTTCCTACAAGAGTCTATCTGCCACTCTCACCACCTTATTGCTTCTACCTGTCGCTTGCATAATCATCTTGAAGAATTGTTCCAACACCGCCCCATCATGTTTGTGATTGCCCTTCTAGAAGCCTTCTCCCACCACATTTTTTACTACTGGCAGCAAATAGTCCTCCTTGAGATCGAACAGCCTCCTTATTTGTTCATCCTCCCCTCCCGTCGGACCAGAGCAGTTCACTCCAAATCGCACATTTGGCGCCATATCTGTGTTGCATAATCACCTTCACACATCGGCTTATAACCTATGAGGGGTGGCTTTGATCTTCCCAAAAGGCCGACACCAAATCCTACCATATCTGCTACTTGCAGATTCTCTATGAGAAAATCTCTCCTTTCCATCTCGAGCATTGGCACTACCTCTTCCTAATTGAGGAAAAGATGAATACAAGGAGGAATCTATGTAAACTAGACTCGCCTTGCAAAACTAATCCATCGACCTATCATTTATAATCAATACCGCTAGTTCTTCATCAAGATCCGACTTAGACCATATTTCCTCTTTATGGTCTAACGACGCTCCAATATTAGCTAGTCGGTCCGTCGGTTTGTTCGCTTCCTTATAAATATGAGAGATCGAGAACGAGTGGAGTTCTCATAGCAAGTTTTTTATCAAAGAGACCCATTTCTCCAATTTCCAACTTAGGGTGTCTTCCCTCCTTATGGCATTAACACATAGCATCAAATCTCCTTCGATATCAATAATTTTAATGCCTTTATTAAGACAAAGAGTGAGGCCACTGGCTAATGCCTCTAATTCAACCTCGTTGTTGGAGGTCATTCCCACGTTCCTTGCCAAATCCCATACACATTTACCCTCCTTGTCCTTGATAATGCAATCCGCTCCTACCAAACCCAAATTACCTTTAGATGCTTCGTCAAAGTTCAACTTAAAATGGCCTTTATTAAGGGGCTTCCACTTCACGTCCTTCCTACGACTTCTAGGATTAGGAGATATATATGCAAGCGGTTTTAATCCAGGTTCCAGACTTTCTGGATCTCCTCATCCTGGGAGTTAAGAGCGTAGATTTTTTTGGTCTTTTGATTGGAGTTGGCAACATCACAAATTGTGTTCTCAATCTTCCCAATTAGAGTTGATGCCTTCATCTCTTTCCCCTGAAAAAAACCTTTTGTTTCTCTCCTTCCACAAATGCCAAACTAGCATGGACGATGCCAATATCCAAATGTCACTCCAAGTGTTTCTAGTTATCCTTACCGACCAACTACTCATAAAATCCTTCAGATTATCTTTCCTAATGTTATAGCATTCCATCGAACCTAACAACTAGTTCTAGCACAAGTTAAGATATTTACAAAGGTATAAAAGGTGATTCGTAGTTTCTATCTCTTCTTTACAGTGCGAACATCTAGAGGGCTCTGACACTCCCAAACTCTGTAATCTATCCCCTATGAGGATTCTACCATGTAAGACCACCCATAGGAATGCACCCACTTTTGGGAGCACATGTCTATGCCAACAAAGTTTTCTTGGCCATGAGGACCCCATGGGGATATCGAACATTTTGAATCAAGTAACCCATTTTTGCAGAGTACTTCCCCGACTTCATGGTTGTCCATATCACTATGCCCTCCTCTTTTGTGGGCTTAAATCTTCTATTAATGAGGATGTTATTGATTGTTGCCAACTCATTAGGTGGGACATTCACTTCAGCCAAGTTTTTCGAACTGTCCTATACTTCTCGTTGAAGAATGATAACATAATCTACCACATATCGACAAAACCTATCTTCTACCTCTTGAATTCAATTAGGAAAATCAAGAGCCTCCACCAACAACTGCTCCCCGTCCCACGAATCTATCCACATCAACGCTTTCTTTTTGTTGCCTATTTTCCATGATATGTGGTCAGTGATGATTGGTCTACAATCCTTCATAAATCTCCTCACTATCGAACCCCCTATTGGACTGGCTATGGTCAGGATTCTAATTGGGTCATCTGTGTCAAGATACTTTCTCCTAATGATTTGCACCCATATTCTATTGGGATCTTAAGTAACTCTCCATATAAGCTTGGAACCCAAGGCTTGATTTTTCTTTGCCATCCTTCTTAAACCCACAATGCCTTCCTCCTTGCGTCTATAGGCCTCCTCCTAACCTATTAGAGGATATTTCCTCAACTCATTCTCCTTAGCTCCTTCCCATAACTTATTTTCATCATCCCTTCTAATAGATAGGCCACCTTGCAAGTAATTTTGAAACATGAAATAATAAAAATGGGAACAACAGTCATCATGGATTTAACAAGTAGGATCCTACTCGCCAATGAGAGCCACCTAGCTTTCCATGATTCCACTTTCCTCCTACATTTATTGATGGTTTCCAACCACTATGTCATTCTATAGAGACCAGAAAGTAGAGGCAAACCAAGATGCTTGACAAGGAGTTTGGTAATTTTGAAACCCAAGATCTCTGCAATTCTCTTCTTTGTAGTTTGATTACAAGAGAAGATGAAAATTCTGATTTATCCACGTTGATCAGCTGAACCAAAATATCTAAATAAGAATCCAAAGTTTCCTTAATAACCAATGCTTCTTTGATGGACACCTCCCCGAATAGGGTCGTATCATCAATGAAGTGAGAGTGCGAGAGAATGCATGTCCTTCAGCAACTTGGATACCTTTCCAAATTCTTTCTCTATGCTTCTTTGAAATAAATCTCCCCAATGATTTGGCCATCCTCACGAATAGAAAGGGGGATATCGGGTCCCCCTATCTAATCCTATTTTTTGCTTTGAAAAAATCATTAAGGGATCAGTTAACTAGGATGCAAAATCTAGGTGAAGAAATGCACCAACTAATCAATTGATGCAACATACATGCGCAATCAAGCTAATTCAATTGTTTTTAATTAAGGAAAAACAAGTTTTGAGGAGACCCGAAACCCCTTACAACAAGTTTTGAAGGGACCCGAAACCCTCAAATTTTACTTGGATTTGGAGCCCACAAACCAACGCTGCCACAAAAGAGTAATCAAAATGAAATACCAACAGCCCAAACCCAGCCAAGAATGGAAAAAAATAGCCTCAATCATATACACAAGGGTTTTACTAAGGCTCCCTTAACCTTCAACTGATACCATGGGTGATTCCAGGCACCCATCACCTTCAAAGACACTAGATTACAACAGATAGACATACAATTACAATCTGAACACATGGGGTTTTGAAAGGATCCTCTAACCTTCATCATGGGTTTTGAACTGGCCCCCAAAACCAGTAGAGAAGGGTTTTTCCAGGCTCCCTTAACTTGTAACAAAATCTTCATACTGACAATAGCAACATCGATCCTTAACCAAAAACAACAGCTGGCTAGACTGGGCCCTTGAAAATTTCTAGCATCTAGCCTGCCTATGGGTTTTACAAGGCTCGCACAACTTGACCACACAGAAAAATAGAAAAACAAGGGGGTTTTGAAAGGATCCCCTAACCTTCGAAATGGGTTATGAAGTGGCTCCCATAACCACTAGGAAGAAGCCAGTAGAAGCTTTAGACCGCAAAACAAAGTCCTGCAACCAAAGAATAAACCCACAAAACTTAGCTGAACAAGTGGGTTTTGAAAAGGCACCCAAAATCTTGAGCTGAAAAAGAGGCTAGATCCAAATAGCTTCCAAGCATACCAGCATCACCAAAATCTCCACCTCTATAGGAGAAGAAGGAGAGAAACACAGCAACAAGAAACAAAAATACCACCTGCCTCAAGTAACAGAGCCTCCAAAACCAAAGAGACAATGCACAAATCTGAGAACATAAAGCCCCCCAGCATCACCACCTCAATAGGGACCCAGGAGAGGAGAAACGCCATAAGCACAAACTCAAATGCAAGTCATCCACAAAGCAGAGCAACAACAGCCTCCCCCCAACTCCTGCCAACAAAAACCACAGCCTTTGTCTCCACCTTAATAGGAGAGTGGTTATTTCCAATACCCACCATCTCTACCTCAATAAAATATAGGGCCACTTCAAAAGAAATGACTAGAAATAACCCAGATAACTTAGATAAAAGTGACAAAACCAGGAAAAGGGTGGCAGACAAGGAAAGACCAACAACAGGGCATAAGACCCCCTGCATCCCCAAAACCCAAAACCAAGACGGAAGGAAACCCAGCATAATAGATAACAAAGAGAGATAAAAACCTTTGTCATCAATGGTAGCTCCACATGGGTCCCAAACACCTCTTCCACGCCAACTTACAAGCAAAGCCTCCCTACCCCCAACTGCAACCTCAAACACCACCGCGCCAATAACTTCCTCCTTGTAGAGAACCCTAACCCTAGCAAAGAACTCACAGTCGCTACCCCCTGAAATCACGGCCTCCACCAAAGAACCACCCTGTATCTGCAAAATAGAGGTCTCGTCGTCAAGCAAACCAGACAAGATCTAGGTGAGCCACAAAAACAGAGCCCTCGACAACCAACGCACCCCAAAAAATGGTTGTTGGGGGCCACACTGAGGAGAAGAGGAGTCATTTCATCGCTATCTCCATCCTCTGAATCCTTTCTTGTCTCCCCTGAAACCCTATCCCCACACCTGCAGCTGCTTCCGCTTCCAGTCCCGCTCCCGCCCATTTCTCTTTTAAGCTAATTCAATTGTTACAGAATAGGAATAACCAGAATTACAAGATAGATTTTTTTTATTTTTCTTTTCATTCACAAACTCTGCTTCTACAATGATCGAAAGATCCATATATCAAAAAAAAAAAAAAAATTACCTTTTTTGGCAGATTTTGAAAATTGTCAAATTTTTCCATTTTTAGTAATTTTCCAAACAAATCCTATGAACCCAGATTTTTCCTTAAAAATTCCTAAAACTAAGGCAAGATGAATTTACAACTAACATTCAAAATTGGAAACATGATTTTGAAGTTATTAAAAAAAAAACTTTCTAAAAACCCGAAAAAACACTAAAAGCTAATTTTGGAGGCCCAAATGAAATTTCCAGCTCCCAAATAAATGTTGAAATGGCCACCTATCGAGTGGAGCTCGGTTAGGAATCAAAAAAACTCCTCATAACGAAGCCACCTATAAAATTTCAGCAAAAACCCAACTCTGAGTCAAAAGTTATGACCCTCAGAAATCCCTACATCATCATTTTAATCCAATCTTCCCCAAAACCAAACCACCTTAAAATTTCCAGAAAAATATCCCACCACACACTGTGGTAGGCCTTGCTAATATCTAGCTTGATTATCATGCCCTTTAGTCTCTTTCTTTGCAAAGTATGTGCCACTTCCTTTGTCACAATGATACTATCAAAAATTTCTCTGTCTGGAACAAATCCACATTGTTCCTCAGAAATAATCTTTGACAAGATGGGTTTGAGTCTATTAGCCAGGGATTTTGTAATAATTTTGTATAAAGTGTTACAAAGTGAGATGGGTCTATAGTCTCCAAAATTCCTACAAGAATTCTTTTTTGGGATCAAAACTATCACCATCTTGTTCAGATATTTCACACATCTCTTCTTTTTCCTGAAATCCTCTACCACCTTCCAAACATCTTCCCCAATAATTTCCCAACAACATTGGTAAAAGTTGGTTGGAAAGTCATCAGACCCCAATGATTTGTCAGGGTCGGGTTGAAAGGTGGCAACCCTCAACTCCTCCATGGTAAATTCTTTCACAAAAAGCTTATTCTCTTGGATACCAATACACGAAGGGATGCACTCAAGGATTTTCGAATGAAGATTTGAAAGTCAATGCCCTCCTACCAATTTTTTTTGGAAAAAAGAAACGGCCTCCGCACAAATATCCTCCTCCCTATTAAGGATTATCCCATTGCTACTCTCTACCTCTTCAATTTTGTTTTTGTTTCTCCTACTTTTAATAGAGGCGTGGAAGAATTTGGTGTTTAAGTCTTCATCAACCAACCAATTCTCTTTGGCCTTCTCCTTCCAAAAAATCTCCTCTCTTTTAAGAATCATTAAATATTCTTCAATTCCTTTTCTTTAAAAAAATCATCTTCATACAATGCCAAATTTGATAATTTTTTCATTTATGAGGCCAAGCTCCTCTTCAATTTTAGATTTCTCTTTAAGAATATTCTTGGAGTTTTCCACATTCCAAATTTTCAATTTGTTTTTAAGGAAGATGAATCTTTTCATAAAGAAAAAACAAATTGTACCTCTAAAATAATCACTCTCTACCCACCATGTCTTGAGATGATCAAGAATCTTCTCATCCCGCCACCATATTTGGGAAAATTTAAAGAAACTAGCTTTTAGCTTCTCTGACATCTTGATATCGAGTGTAACTGGGTACTGATCTGAAGCGAACAGAGGGATGATATTTGATTTATAGAAAAACATATCCATTGGCCAATGAGGACTAGGAATCAATCCAACCTCTCTACTATGTTGGTGAACCAGCTCCTCCTATTGTTCCACGTGAAGTCTCTGTTGGCGGGCTAACAATCCAAAACCTCCATATCCAACACAAAATCTTGGAAGGCTCTCATGGTACCAATATTTCTGCCAATGCACCCTCCTTTCTTCTTAGCTGGTCTAATATAGCATTAAAGTCACCCCCCCAAAATGACTTTATCTCCTACCAAGTCTTTTCTTATTTAACGCCTCTTTCCACATGGAAACCTTCTCCTCATCCTTAGTCGGACCAAAAATGTTGAACAAATGAAACTTAGCTTTGTTTGAAAAGAATGAAACCTCACAAAGAATCCAGCTTGGAGAATGTTCAATCAATGAAACATTGCAAACATTCGAGTCCCAAAGCACCGCCAATCCACTTGAATTACCTCAAGCCTCCACAAACCTTCCATTCCATTACCTACATTATTTCAAGAAATCATCCCCTGCCTCTATTTGAAGTTTAGTCTCCTGAAGAAGGAAAATGTTAGTCATCATGGCTTCCATACAGCGCTTAATTAAGTGCCTTATGTCAAGGGCTAAAAGGGCCTTGACGTTCCATGAGGCAATCTTCATTGGCTTCCAAGGGAGTTTCTTGCTCCCTTGGATTTGTTCAAAAAGTGCTTATTACTCATAAAGCCTTTGAACAAGGCTGCCTCTTCTCATTTTTGTTTATTAGTCTTCCTTCCTTGCCCCTTTCCTTTTTTCTAACAATAGGAGGCTGCCTATTTGCTAAGAAACTTGGGTTAGATGGTCCCAAATTCCTCATTGCATATTAAATCCTCTTTTGAATCCCATTCTAGTTCATCGATATCTACATCCTCTTTTTTTAATTCTACTATCGGGGATTTTTTGTTTGAGTTTGAAATGCAAGCAACATCATTCAATATCGAGACAATATCCTCCACACATCTAGTCTCCCTGCTGGTCAAGGTTGACACATCTTCCAACAAAGACTTCCCTATTGAAGGTTCCTCCTATTGTGATGAATGGGGTTTCTCCTTATCGACGGCTTTATTAATTGATTCCTCCATTTTGTTTGGTTTTGGTTGCCATATTCTATCAACCTTCTTCCCAGACTGTTTACACTAATCCTCCCAATGATCTGTCCCCCAACATTTCAAATACAAAAATTTATCCTCCTCTACTTCTACCGGTTGTAACCATTTCCTTTCCTTTGATTGCAGAATAATGGCCTTTGGAAATGTATTGATCACTACAATTTTCAATCTCGCATATACGTATGAGTCTTTGTCTAACGTGCCTGCATCGATATCTGTAATGGTCCCCAACGCATTCCCAATCTTAGCCAGACACTCCTCTATCCAGTATTCTATGGGGAGATTATATAATCTGACCCATTTATCCGTTCCATATGGACAGGAATTACAGGGATCAAAGTTTGGGTGCAATCTTTTCATGAACACAAGAGAATCTTGATAACACCAAACTCCTTGGAAAATCCTCTCTTGCTCCTCAAAAGATTCAAAGATTGCAACAACAACAAAAAATTTAGTAAGGAATTTAAGGATAAATTCCTTTTTTTTAGGATTCAACCACCCATTTTCTAATGCTTGCATTGTCCCTTTTGGGGTCTATAACTTTGCAAATAATTGCCAAATGTTCCATAAGGTCTCTATCCAGGGTGATTTCTTCAAAGACTTCGATCTCCATCATTGCCTCCACTTCATAATTCTTGTTTGAAACCTTAAAAGCATTTTCTCCTTCATTCTTCCTGCGCCTTGCCTTCTCCCGGTATCTTCTCTCCTTCATTATTTCTCCAACAGAGGTGTTACATATTCATCTTTTCGAATTATAAGCAATAATTAAAAGATATTAGAATTGATTTAATTTATGATTTTTTATTGCAGAACAATTATATTTTTATTATTTATTTTAATTTATATAATAAAATAAATTTCAATTAAAAATCCAAATTAAAAGTTTAGAGAGAGAGAGAGAGAGAGAAACTAACGTTTGATTACTCATTTCATGTCAATAATTTAAGGATATCTTATGTCCTTAGGGAGTTATACTTAGGGTAGCATGTCATTTGATTATTATCTCCATCTCTATCTCTCCCCTATCTATATCTTCTTATCTCTACATGTATCTCTCTCTCTTCCCTATCTGTCCTTCCCATTCTATCTATCTCTCCCTCTTTATATCCCTCTCTTTCTCCCTCTCTCCCTATCACTCCCTCTTTTTATATCTCTCTACTTCTCTTGTATCCCCACCCTATTTTTCTCCATCTCCCTCTCCCTATATATATATATATATATATCACTCACGCACACATTCCATATTTGTCCCTCCTTATTTATTTCTCTATATCTTTCTCACTCACACAAACACAAACTCCCTATTTCTCCCTTTCTATATCTATCTTTATCTCTCTCTTATACACTCCCCTCTCTTCATCTTTGTTACTCTTTCTCTATATATCTCTCTCCACCTCTCTCTATATATCACTTCATTTATCCTTATCTTTCTATCTCTCTATATTCCCCTCTCTCATTGTCTCCCTCTTTTTCTCTCCTTCCATCTCTCCCTCTCTCTCTCTCTCTCACCCCCTTCATATTATGCAATTTATATCTACTCTATATGTCATTTTTATCCATAAATCTACCTCTTTCTATCCCTCTCTCTCAGGCTCTATCTATTCCTCTCTCTATCTCTCCCATCAATCCCTCTTTTTATATCTCTCTACTTCTCCTCTAGAGAAGTAATAATATGTCACGTTTCAGGCCAAATTATCAACAAAAGTGAATTTAAGTTTTCCTAACCAAACATTAATTCTAGTCAAACATATGGTCTATATAGAGCCATTATAGATAATTCATATATCGACCACAACTTTTCCAATTGGATGTGTCTAGTAAATGTATATTTAATATCACTTTTGGTCTAATTACCAAAAAAAAAATTGAAAAACTCGATTTTTCAACAACTCGTACTCTTAAAAATAATATTTTTTTTGAAATGTAAAAATACTCTTTTATATATCTACAAGTGAATATTCCAAAATATATCTCTTTTAATATTTTTTTATTTTTTTGATCGATAAAAGGTCGAGGCCAAAGAATTTTATTAATTTAAAAATAGATAGATTTACATTTACACCTCCATTCAGTGTGGGCACCGGTAGGAAAGAATGGAGGGAAGAAAACCTCCGGTCTAGCCCAGATCCCTCAAGGATCAGAAAAAAATCTCTTTTAATATTTTAATTATTTTTATTGAAAGTATGTCATCAGCACGTAAATATAAGATTGATTATTTTGACAAAGAAATACTAAAATTTATATAAATTTTTTGAAAAAAATATGATGCACTAGAGAAAAGAATCTATGTCAAGATGATATAATTCTTTTTTAATTTGGATAAATAATGAATAAAAAAGGGTGGCAGCAAATGGAAAGAGTTATATTCTAGTACACACAACTTTTAAAATTTATTGAAAAATATATATTTATAAAAAATAGCAAAAAAATATATCCACGCACTTAAGTTTCAAGTTATCAATATACACAAAAAAATTGAAGACAGAAAGGTAAATTTTATTAAATAAATTGGGACAGCTTGTGTAACTTCAATTTCAACATTTTATCAGCGACTAAATTATAGTGTTTACTTTATACAAAACTATAATCAAATAATTATTTAATTTTTTATAAAAATTACAACCATAAAATACACAAAAGAATACACATTTTATTAGTTTATATCATTCCAAAATTCAAAACACATATTTCACTTTCTATTGATTCAATCTAAAAAGTTGAATCAACATTGGGCATTTCCTTTATAAAAGTCTGACACAATGGTGACACAACTTTGTACTTTTAGTCCTCTCTCTAATGCATATACACACATACTTCATTTCTCCCTCCCCATCTCTATCTCTATCTCTCTATCTTTCCCCCTTTCTACCTCTCTCCCCCTCTCTATTACATGACTTTAGATCACTTTCTCTCTCTCTTACTCTTTCTCACTCTATCTCTCTCCATATATTTCTCTCTCTCTCTCTCTCTCTCTCTCTCTCTCTCTCTCTCTCTCTCTCTCTCTCTCTCTCTTTATCTATACCTCTCTATCCCTTTCTCTTCCTATATATCTCTATGTATATTTGTCTATCTCTAGTTTTCTTTGTTTATATATTTCTTCATCTCTCTCCCTCTTCCCCTCTCTATATCTCATTATATCTCTATATCGTTATCCACCTATCTTTCTATCTTTATCTTTCCCTCAACCTTTCTCTATCTCTCTATCAATTTTCCCCTCTTCCTCTCTCACTCTATATTCATCTCTATCTCTATCCCTTTCTCTTCCCTTCTATCTCTAGACATGTCTCTCTCTATATATCCACCCCTTTCCCCTCCCTCTCCCTCTCCCTCTTTTTATACATCTATATCTATGTAGCATTGTCAATT
This sequence comes from Cryptomeria japonica, assembly GCF_030272615.1. Taxonomy (NCBI): domain Eukaryota; kingdom Viridiplantae; phylum Streptophyta; class Pinopsida; order Cupressales; family Cupressaceae; genus Cryptomeria; species Cryptomeria japonica. The sequence goes on from NC_081407.1 coordinate 124,175,931, forward strand.
GTATCCCTGCACAATTTTGTCCTCACCTATGCCTCACTTTTGCATTTCAGCCTCTCGTCTGTTGATTACATTTTGATAAACTTCTCACAACCACCTAAAAGCATCAAAGAGACATGGTCCTCCCAAAAGGGGCCTGAATTTGGACCCCACAATGGTCACATTTCAAAGGTGGGAAAATATTCTTCGTGTCAGCCTGCCTCAAAATTTTAAACATTTTTTGTGTAGTTAGGTATAAAAGAAATCCTAACCCCCTCATTTTGTAACCTCTCGATATACATCAAATTCAAATTTAATTACACTCTAGTCAATTCAAGTGAGAAAGCAATCAAACATCCTCAAGGCAATGAAGGAGAGATCAAAGTTCAGATTTAAAGCATCCATGATCAAGACTTTATGAAGACATCCTACATGATACTATCAACCTTGGCATGAAAACTTCAATGCAATATTCGTCAAGGTATCAAATTCCAATTCAAGCATTTCAAATTCAGTTCTAGCCTTTCCCTCAAAATGCAAGATTTTCAATTCAATCAATTCCATTCCAAGTTCAATTTTAATTTTAATTCAAGGGTTAATTTTGAACCCAAGTTTGACTTGGTCAAACCCCTATCAATGACACTATTTCTCTTATTTATTTCTATAGGTGATAAATCCAAGACCCATCGATGAAGATTTTGGTGGAGGAGACAACAGTGACCAGTTCTGACTTTTGCAGAGGTAAAAAATTAGAGGACTAGGTTGCCTAGTGCCACATGGTCTCAAAAAACTTTGACAAACTTTTTGGAACAAATTCTAAGCAACATCCTAATTTTGTAAGATTCATATCTTTATGCATTTGACATCAAGGACCAAAATGCCTAGTGTCACATGGTCTTGCACTTTTAGGTTGAATTTGTTGTCACAAGTGCTTCTTTGTTTCTTATGTTCAGACTTAGCTCTATGTATGCATTATGTATTTGTAACTTGTTGTTCCTACTATTTTAGGTCAATTTGTTATCATTTACTCTAGATCTAGCTTTCAAATTACACTCTCTCAATGGCATCTTCAACTCAAACAAAAGGGGGAACATAATCCAATCAACATTTAATCCTCTTTCTCAATAGAAAGGAGGTTGGATCTATTGGGTCCATTCTCCCCTTTTTAATGTTTAAGGTGGAAATAGGTGGATATTCTAGTTTATATAACTTAACCTGTGAATGTACTTGCTCTATCTTCACCTATTAAATAATATATATCTCTTTTCCTCTTTATATCTTCTATCACAAAATAGTCAATTTTATCCTTGTTGGACACACGCATTAAGAATCTACCTATACACGCCCTTACTGCCCACATGTAGTTTTATTCTGCCTATATGTGTTTTCACACATAGACATGACATTGTTATGCACGCGCACACCCCTATCACCTAGATGCAGTCTTAAGACACAGATGTGCACACACATGCCATAGATGTGATTACATTCACAAATGCACACGTATATGACCCAAACGTATTTGTGTATCGCAAACGTGCCCTAAAGCAACCTAGACGTATTTTTGAACCTATACACCGCTTTCACTTTTTGCTTAACCTACATATATAGCCTAATAAATACATCATAAATACAAAATCACTAAGCAAGTTTACGACACATACCAGCTCACCCATGTTTGCAGGTCACTCGAACCATCGAACACGATTGAACTGATGTAATCCAACTGCCATGATCTCTTGACTATTGACTACTCTCTTTTACGCTCTTTGAGTGCTCTGCTCTCTGATCTCTCAACTGTTGTGGAAGAAAATGAGGATGTTTCCCCCATGGCCTCTATATATAAGTTGTGGAACCCTAATTGGTCATGCTCACCTCTTGTTGCCATTTTCCTATCTATTGATCCCTTTTGAGTCCAGTTTTCACCTACGTAACCCTGTCATGCTATCCTTGTCCCTTTTAGCCTTTCTTTCTTATTGAGAGATTGTCTGCACTTTTTTAGAATTTTTTATCCAAAATCTCGAGGGGTAATAACACTCTTATCCCGGGACAAACTTTGTATCAATTTATCTTATCTTCTTTGAGCCAACGCAACAAGTTGCATTACCTCAAAGAGGGGCAAAATGTAGACACCTAAAATTGTCTTGTCCTAATTAAATAACTATTTGTATTTATTTAATTATTTTATCTTAAACCTTCTATTAATTAATTAGATTTTTATTTATTTAATCAATTCATTTATCCTCTTCTAGCCTCTCCTTATTTAAAATATTTTTATTTATTTAAATTATCCTTTCCTTAAATTAAATAAATATTTTATTTATTTAATTGGTCCCACTTATTCTATTAATTAAATAGATCTTTATTTATCTAATTAATTCATTAGTTTTTTCCCTCCATGACACTTATCATTTATCTTTTCATTTATCCTAACTACCCTCTTATTATTTTATTATTTTCTCTACCTATCCTTTAATCCCAGCCGACCATTTATTCTTTCAACTCTTAATCTTATCCCCCCATTTTCCAAGTTGTTCTCTATATAAGGGGATCCTTTCATCCTTTTACAACCCTAAGTACTTTTGCAATCAAGCCTTCAAGCGATCAAGCGACTTCACAACCACAATTCATTCTTTATTGAGCTCTTGTGCACAATACAAAATCTGAGAGCAAATATGTCAAGCAAGATCAATGAAGATAAAACCCTACTAAGCATGTGAATGGTATAATATTCTATTTTATTGTGATTTGCATGTTTTAGGTTCTTCATTGGTGTATGGTGGAATCTTGAAATGTAGAACCAGTGTTTTATGTGGTTGTATCTTTTATGGTTTTACAATAGTTTAATCCTTCCAAATTTCATCCTATACAATACTAAGTTGGATGCAGGAAATGAAAAACTATCCAGAAGAGAGGAAGAGTATCACTCAGGAGAAGAACTTGGTTCAGTAACCTTATATATGTGGCTTATTGAGTTATCACACACTCACATCCTAGTTGGTCAAGTTGAGATAACTTAGTTTGGGGTAGTGGTAAGTTGCCTTTTGTCGAATTGGTGATGTTTCATAATGTTATAGTTTGAATATCCTTGATTGAAATGTTGGATTGAATCATTATGATAGGTTCAAATTTTCTTGCTAACATATCTATATATATAATAATCGATGAATATATATACAATACATACATATATGTATATGTATACATATGTATGTATATATATACATATATATACATAGATACATATATACATATGTACATATATACATATGTACATATATACATATGTACATATATACATATGTACATATATACATATGTACATATATACATATGTACATATATACATATGTACATATATACATATGTACATATATACATATGTACATATATATATACATATATATACATATATACATATATATACATATATATATATACATATATATATATATGTATAAATATGTATATGTATACATATGTATACATATATATGTATATGTACATATGTATACATATACATATATATGTATACATATATATGTATACATATGTATACATATACATATTTATACATATATATATGTGTGTGTGTGTGTGTGTGTGTGTGTGTGTGTGTGTGTGTGTATGCATATATATAAATATATATATATATATACATATACATATACATATACATATACATACAAATATACATCTATAGGTATATGTGTATGTATATGTATATGTTTTGGCGACTCTACTCAAGGGAACTGAAACAAGAAGACGGTCGCCTTGATATTTTCTTTCCTTTTACTCGCCGTGAAGAAAGATGGTTCTTCTGCATGAAAATGTTCTTCCTGTGTTGCAACCGAATCTTGATTGGGTTCAGGCCAAGCAAGAAAATATAATTTCTCAGTTGGATACTTTAGCCTGCAGAAATAGAAGAAATCGGGTTGAATACGAGAGAGTGAGCTTAATTCTTGAAGAAGAATAAAGACGAGCTAGAAATCTGATGGTGGTGTTTGAAAGAGCAGTTGAAAGATTTCCTCTTCTAATCTTATCAATAAATCCAGTTGTTCAACCCAACCAGCATCAAATTCAAAGACAACTTAGAAGATAAAATATTGTGTTTTGTGACTAGTTATGGTCCTGACTCATCATAATCCACCTGTCTTGCAGCCAAATCTTAACCAGGTTCAAGCCGAACAAGAAGACATAATATCATAGTTCAATAGACTCTCTTGGAAAGGTTGGAAAAGTGATCAAGAATACCAGTAAGTACATCAAGTGTTGGTTGAGGAAGCAGAGTTTGGTGAGCTTCTTAGGAGGGTACGTTCTGGGCAAGAATTGATCGTCATTGAAAGGATTGTTGTAATTCCAAGGCGCAATAGGAAAAACATTCAACACATGCAAGATCAATAGGAGCAAGATAATCAATAAGCACACTGGCAAGCAAGAGATACACTAGAGGAGATAGAAGTAAGGGTATCTTTGATCCTGATTTTGTTGAACTGGACAAGGTCAACTTTTCCACACCTTTCACAACTCATAAAAAGAAAGTTAAGTCTACCAGTAGGCCTTCGCCAAAGAAAGCAAGTATATATTCCCCATCTTTTCAAGCTTTAACCTTACTTCCTCCTCTTGTTATTAACTTTGTACAATCAATCATGCAACGAAATCCTCCACCAATCCCATGGGGCGCAGCCATAGGTCCTTTGGCTTTGGGAAATCAATTGCATGACTTGCCAACGGGTTCAAAGAAGCATCTTCCTAAATTTTTAGGAGATGGAAAGGTCTCTGCAAAAGATCACATTAGTGCTTTCTTTACTCCATGTGCGGTCCTCGAGGTTCAATACGAAGATTTTTTTGTCCGACTTTTTGTTGAAACTCTAATCAATCCTGCAACTGAATGGTTTAACTCTCTCAGCTGGTTCCATTAATAATTGGGCGACTCTAATACAAAAATTTGAAGATAGGTTCAAAACTATTGATGATGGGCACTTGCTTCTTGCCCAGTTGACTCAGATGAAAAAAGAAGTACATGAACCTATGAGAGAATTTGTGGCACGATTCAATAAAATTTTCAATACACTTGCAACTGATAAGAGACCCACAGAGGAAAACCAAAAGTGTTTCTTTATTAACGCACAACCTCCTGACATAAGTTTCCAAATAAGGCGATGGTGCAGGAGCACCTAGTTTTATTGATGCATTTTCAAAATTTTGGAGTGATTGATCATGTTTGGGGTCAATGAGTGAATAAAGGAATATTGAAAAGTCCAAGTGTGTGTTTCAAGGTTATTTGTAGTTTTGTTGTCTCTTGTTTTAGCTTATTTGCTCATTTTCTGCCAAAGTGCCTTTGTAAGCCAAAAATAGCATCATTTTGCAAAATTGGGTAAAACCCCTTGTAAGGCCTCATAAGTCTTGTGGATATGTTTAAGTTTCAAAAATGCATGGTGGAGCAAAACTTGTCATTGTTGCTTAACAACTTTTTGCAACTTTTGGAGCAACTTTTCAAAAATGATCAAATTGGTGGTTGAGGAATAGATGGGTCGATGGTTATGAGAAAGGAGGCATATACAATGCTTTTGAAATCATTGTAAATGGGTTGGAAGATACAAAGAACAAATTGTGAATGATATTTGAAGGCAATTTCTAGATTTTTGCATAAAAACTTGTAATTTGCTTATAGCAGTCTGTACCAGATGGATTGATATTGGTATTGTTCTTTCATGGTGGTTTAGTATTCATTTTTGTGGTGCTTAGGAAGTGGTTATACTCTTTCATTGTGCAGGTTTAGTGCTTTGTTTGAAATTCTTCTTAAACTGCACTGCTCTCAGTCTGAGCAAGGGATTAAGACCCTAGCAATGGCTCCAACTTGAAATCCCATTGTGTTTTCTCAATGACCCTTGGGATTTTCAAGTCATGGAGCCTTTTTATAGTGTACATGTTCTTTTTAATGTCCTGGAAATTGCTTTGAATCCATTTTCTATCATATCCTAGGCGAGCTCTGCCATAGCCTGGCTAGGGATTATGACTGTTATTTGCATTATTGCTTGCAGGGATGAACAAAAGTGATTGAGACAAGTGATTGGCATGGAAGAAGAGTTTCTATCAGAGTCTTAGTGTGAATATGGAGGTGTGAAAGGGTGTGGAGATCAAGAAACTTTATTGGAGAAAGCTCTTAATCCTTAAACCCTTAAAAAGTGCCATTTTGGGGTCCATACCTGTACAGACGTATCAGACAACCTAACCTCCTGAGTCTCAAAGAATGTCCAAAAAGGTATTTGGTTCACTAAAGCTTTTAGGAGTTCCTTTGGAAGAGTTTTGAGCAATTGGGCAAAAACCGTAAAGGTAGGGCTAAAAGGGCTCATAGGGCTACTAGGCCTAGAAAATAGGAATTATAAAAGTGATGAAGAAACGAAGGGATACAAGACACAAAACCACATGTTAGGAGTTGTTACACCATCTCACAATCCTCCTAGTCCCCTGCAAATGCAGGTTAAATATTTTGGCATCTTGGTGGTTGAACTTACTCTAGTGAGTTGTAGCCTTGATCTTGAGTAATTTGAGCAAACTAGTGGTAGAGAGTTTCCCAAAAGAGTTTAGGTGTTGGAGTTGATTCAATAGAAGAGCATGGTGAAAGAAAACATGGAATCCCACTATGACACCTCTTCCTAACTTTCTAACCTACAAACCAATTTGCAACTCTTTTGTGTGATCCTCCCTATCAGGTGAGGACGAGTTGTTGATCTTGCAGCAACGCAAAGGTTAGCTATTGAAGTTGAAGATGACTTATTGAGTGCAAGAAAATGGAATAAAGAATTGAAAAAAGGAAAAATGCAACAAGTCAACCCTGCGACTACAGACCTAAAGGTTCAAAAGTCTGCTCCAGTTGAAGAAACTGTTGCCGCAAAATCCACCACCTTTATATCAAGATATTCCTAGGAGGAATTATATTCCTTACCAACAAAATCGGCAACCAAAGCGTCCTGCTCCAGCACCAAGGTTGGCCATTGAGCATCTATCCACAAGTAATCACCAAACTACTGCAATGTGTGATTTTTATCTCACAACAAATCATGATGGAGCTTCATGCCCCGAGACGACTAGGTATATACAGATGAACCAGACCAATGAAAATATTGAAGAATATATTGAAGATGAAACTGATCAGAAGTTTGGTCCATCTACAGTTGAATTTTTAGAATATGAGTCCGGTGAGGAAGATGAGTTGAAAGACAGTGACATAAATAATCATTCTTGTAATGTCTTCACAAAGAATTTGCGCCAGAAATTAGAGGAAAAAGCTAAATCTGCTATAAAGGATAAAGAAGCGGAAGATATTCCTAAGTGAATCCTATCAAGGAAGCAAAGCAAAGAAGAATCAGGATAGTCAAGCAAAGTTGAAAAAGTTGTTGATCATGGGGAACCTTCTCTTGAAGATTCTTTTGATTTTATAGAACATTGTAAAAATACCAAGGTGTAAATTTCTCAATTTGAGTATCTCGAGAAGAACCCACAACAGTTGGATAAATTGGTGCATTGTATCAAAAAGGATCTCAAGAAGTCTCATTCAGATGTATACCAAGAATCGGGTGAGAACTTTGATGATGATGATCAAGAGAGATCTATTGCAAGGGAGTCATCCCTTGTTACCACCTCCTTTTCTGATAAGCTAGATCCTTTCTATATATCTTTGTATATAGCTGGTTGTAAGTTAAGCAATTGTATCATTGATTCTGGTGCATCCAACAATGTAATGCCTTCTAAAGTTGCTCATGCATTGGGCTTGTCTTTGAACAAACCAACCAGTAAAGTGTTTTCAATGGAATCTAAACAAGTTCCTCTTATCAGACAAATCAAAGACGCTCAAGTTGCCTTAGCCGCTCACCCCCAAAAGAAGTTGAAACTTAACATTTTGGTTGTTGATATCCCAGCCAGTTATGGTATGCTCTTAAGTTGTCTTTTTTGTAAAGACTTGGGTGGTGAATTTTAAGTTAGATTGGTCCCATGCTTTGATACCTCTGGGCAACAAGAAATTCATATTAGATCCCGAACCTAAGGCAAAATATACAGTCCTTAAGTCTGATGATCCGAGGGTAGAGATATTGTATGTTGAAACTGGTCCAGGTACTTATATGTTATTATCAAAAGAGGAAAATATTCTTGAAATCCTAGCTCTGGATATATCTTCAGAACTTTAGAGAATGCAATTTGATGGAAGTTATTCATCTTTTGGTTCGGGTGCGGGAGTAGTGCTGATTTCTCCCCAAGATGAAAAGTTTCCTAAAGCTTATAAACTCGCATTTGAAACTACAAACAATACCACAGAATGCAAGGCTCTTCTCTTAGGGTTGGATTTCACCAAGGAGAAAGGAATCAAAAAGTTGCAAGTCATGGGAGATGTTGAATTGGTTGTTAACCAAGTGAAGAATAAATATCAGAGCAAGAATAAGAGACTAAGGTCATATCGAAATAAAGTGTGGGATGAGATTCAAGGTTTTGACGCCTTTTCCATACAAGATATTCTGCGAGAGCAGAATATGAAGGCGGATTCACTTGTCATCTCAGCCTCTTTATTAGTTCCTCATCCCGAGTTTAATAAGGATGTTTATGTAGTAGAGATGATCTATCGACCCAGTGTGCCGGATAATAATCAGAATCAATCCAAAGATAGCATATGCGATTTTTGCAGAAGTGGATAAAATGTTGAAGGCTAAAATAATTTATCCAATTCACCATTCTACGTGGGTTGCAAACATAGTTCCTGTCAGAAAGAAGAATGGGGACATTAGAATTTGTGTTGATTTTCGCAACCTAAATCAGGCATCCCTCAAGGATAACTATCCTCTTCCAGTCATGGATCATCTTCTTCAAAATGTTTTTGGATCTGAAATGATGTCCATGCTTGATGGTTTTTCTGGTTACAATCAAATCAGTATGGATTAAGAGGATCAGCATAAGACCGCCTTTACTACTCCATGGGCAACTTTTGCTTACAACCGAATGCCTTTCAGTTTGATTAATGTTGGTGCCACTTTTCAGTGTGCGATGGATCTCTCCTTTGGTGACTTAAGAAACAAGATTATTGTTGTTTACTTGGATGACTTGACTGTCTTCTCTAAGAAATGAGAGGAGCACGCGTATCATCTGGAGTGTGTGTTGTAGCGTTGTAGGCAACAAGGAATCTCCTTGAATCCAAAGAAATCAATTTTTGGAGTAACTGAAGGAAAGTTGTTGGGTCACATTGTTTCAAAAGAAGGTATCCACATTGACCTTGAGCGAGTCAAAGCTATTCAACAGTTGTCGTTACCTTCTAGCAAGCCTGGAGTTCGCTCATTCTTTGGCCAAATCAATTTCATAAGAAAGTTCATCCCATATTTTTCTGAGATTACAAAATCAATTGTCGAGATGATGAAAGGTGATGTGGTATTCAAATGGTCAGATGAAGGAAAGAGAGCATTTAACCAAATCAAGTCATCCATTGCAGATGCGCCTACATTAATGTTTCTGGATTTCAACAAAGATTTTAATATTTATTGTTATGCTTCAGATTCTACGTTATCCGCAATCTTGACTCAACACCATAATGATAATGTTGAAGCACCAATTGCTTTCATGAGCATTCCTTTGAAGAAGCACGAGCTAAAATATGCTTTGGTTGAAAAGAAAGCTTATGCAATGGTGAAGGTTGTGAAGCAGCTTCGTTTCTATGTTTTGAATTCGCACTCTAATGTGTATGTTCCAGATATTGCAGTGAAGACAATCCTCACTCAACAAGAAATTGGATTGAGAAAAAGAGCTTACTGGATTGCAAAGTTTCAGGAGTATGATATTGATATCAAACCCACTAAGCTTGTCTGAGGGCGAGGATTATGCAAGTTGTTGGCTGAAAATACTTCAGAAGGAGAGGTTATTCAAGAATCTGAATTGCCATTAGTTTTGTTCGTTAGCACAATAGATGATTGGTTCTCTAACATAGCATACTTTATCACATATGGAGAATTCCCGACTCACCTCACCCCTAAGAAGAAAAGGACCATCAAGTTGAATGCGGCCAAATATATCATATGGGGTGATGTCCTATACAAAAAGGGAATCGATGTTACTTTCCTAAGGTGCGTGGATAAAGAACAGAGAGAAAAGCTTCTTCAGTTCTTCCATAATGAAACATGTGGTGGACATTTCTCTTCTTCAATGACGGCATTCAAGATACTGAGAAATTGATACTATTGGCCTGGGATGTTCAAGGATGCCGAGGAGTGGGTAAAGAAATGCGATGCATGCCAACAGTTCAAGGGAAAAGTACAGCTTGTTGCTCTACCATTGAAGCCGATAAGTATCGAAGAACCATTCCAGCAATGGGGTTTGGATTTTGTTGGTCCTATTCATCCTCATTCCAGTGCAGTTCAAACTCACATCTTGGTAGCCACTGACTATTTCACTAAGTGGGTAGAAGCAGCTCTAGTAAGACAAACAACCTCAGAGATAATTTGTGATTTCATCAAGCAAAATATCTTAGTGAGATTTGGAGTCCCATATAAGATTGTCACCGACAATGCTACCAATTTCTCTTCTCATGAAATATAAACATTTTGCTACAAATATGGAATCATGCTCTCTCATGCATCTGACTATTATCCTCAGGGAAACGGTCAAGCTGAAGACAGTAATAAGAATATCATTACCATTCTCCGAAAGTTAGTTGATCAAAACCAGAAAACATGGCATAAACATTTGTATGAGGCACTATGGGCCGATCATACCATGAAGAAAAGGGCTATCGGGTTATCTCCTTTCGAAATAGTTTTTGGTATAGAGGCGAGGTTGCCTATTCCATTGGAATTAGCTTCTCTTAAGTTGCAGGAAGTAGTTGAAAATCATAAGTTTAAAGATGCATTGAAAAAATAGATATTGTACTTAACTAAGATGGAAGAACAAAGAGAAGCAGTGGTGGATAGAATCAAAGAACATCAAATGCGAGTGAAAGAATTGTTTGACAAGAAAGCAAGAGAAATATCATTTCAAGTTGGTGATTTGGTTTTATTATGGGATAAACAAAGAGAGCCAAAAGGAATGCATGGAAAATTTGACTCACTTTAGAGAGGATCGTTTAAGATCAGACAAGCCTGTGGTAAAAATTCACTCTACCTGGTTTACTTGGATGGTACGCCCATGCCTCTTTCTTATAGTGGGTAGCATTTGAAACTTTATAATCATTGAAGCGGATCCGGTCTTCGTCTATGTACATTGGTTAGCTAGGATTTTTTGGGTTTGTTTGCTTTCAGTTAGTGTGTGAGTGAGTTTTTCCTCAATTTTGTTTTTCGGTTGTATTCCTTTTGATTTTGACTTTGTTGCCACTGGATTATGCATTGATCACTGAAGAGATTCTGGATTCATCCTGCATCCTTTGTAGTCTTTGTCCCCAGTCAGAGCCAGTTGTTACCCCATTATTTGAAATTTTAATATTTTAAGCATTTTCATGCTTTTGTATTAAAATTATAGGCTTTAAACAAGTTGGCAGGCTTAAATGTTCAATGAGGTTTGAGTTTTGCAAAAAAAAACATGCAAACCTTAAGTTTCGCGTGTTTTTTAATCCAAACCTTAAGTTTCGCAAGTTGACCAGTCAAACCCTTAAGTTTTGCATATCCAAAATCCAAAGTCTTAAGCTTTGCACTTTCAAAATGCAAAACCTTACGTTTCACACTTTTTAAAATCAAAACCCTAAGTTCGCAAAGAAAAAGTCAAAACTCCAAATTTTGCGTTTAGAGAATCCCAAGCCTTAACTTTTCGCACAATTTCTCTTGAACTCCAAATTTTGTGTTTGGTTTTTAAAAACCATAACCAATAACTTTTTGTAACTGCTTTTCAAGAATCTTCAAGGTTTGGGAAGTGAGTAGTTGTGGGAATTTTTTGTCAATGCATTGAGCATCTGTCAAAGCACGATGAAGAAGGATCTTTCTGAGAAATTAGAGTTAGAAATACTGGGGCAGATATGCATGCAAAAGAAAATTTCAATTGATGTTCATATCCTGTTGCAAGCTTTCCTTGGGACCACATTTCTTTGAGATGTCAATACCCTATTTGTGGGCTTACTCACTTGAACAACTAGGAGGATGCTAGAAAATTGTTGGCTTGTCTTCGCACCAATTCATCGCATTTGCTTCTAAATTTTTTATATCCATTTCCATGAAGAAAATTTGAAATACGACTTGCAAGAGGTTTCATTTCATTCTTTTGGAATCTTATGGAAAATGATCTGGTACACGGCTTGTGAAAACAAAAATAATTCAAATGAATTGTTTAAAAGAATGCTCAAAGAAATACTATCTCATAGATAAAATACGATGATTGCAAGCTTAACAGAAAATGGATTTGTGAAGATATGCATGCGGGTGTGAAGTCATCAACAAAGGTTTATCCTTTGAGATTAAGCCATGAAACATGAAGATTAGGCACATTACAAATTTGTTAAAACAATTTTAGAAACTTTCTAGCAAATGCAGTAGGCGGGCGTAAATATGATCTCAACAACCTTTCACATCATATTCTTTACCGCGCCAATAATGGAAGCTCTGTTATAGTGTATAGGCTTCAATCGAGGAAGATGAAATGATTGACAAAATTTCTCAAAAGGATGTTTTATCATAAAATGTAATGATTGTGCAATATACAAAAAACTTATTTTGCAAGAAAGCTCTTCAAATCACATTATCTCCTCTTTCCATATGCAGCCTGCAAGATGCAGAAGCACAAGATGATAGAGGAGGTTCATTTAGTATTATAGTTTGGAAGGCTTTAGCAAACATGCATGCAGAATGTCGGAGCATTGATAATGCATTTGACTTGTTTGATGAAATGTCTCGAGAGAATGTGAAGTCTCTGCAATTTTCATTGCCACGAGTGCAGGATACACATATTCAATGTATTTATTGAATCACTAGTTGAAATTGTAATGTATTACATCAAATATGAAGCCGCATTCCATAAAATCTGCCAATATCATCATTGTTGCTTCCATAGACGTACATGAAAAATGGGAATCCTTCTTTAATATTATAGTTGAGATATTATGGTTGACATGCATCCGAATGCTGGAAGTATACCAAAAGACATGCGATCTATTTAGGTTATCTCAAAGGATATAAAGATATTGATATAGCACAAAAAGTGAGATGATTTTGATGAATAAGTTTTCAAGCTTAATGCTAGATATGGAGTCTTGAACAAAAACATGCTTCATCAAAGGTAACAGTGTTTGAATATTGAAATTGGAATTTGCATCCTAAATGCCCATGTTGATTATGAAAGTGGTGATCCAATAATTTGATGGAAAGTGATAAGAAGGAATAGCTTTACCATCAACTGATTATTGGTCCAAGCAAGATGAAATATAATTATCAAGGGCCAGAGTCAGTGTCAATACTCAAGTGCACACTACAAGAGATAGGTGATACTAAACTCGGGCATGTAAGTATTGATGATTTTTGGGAAGAGATGGATAAGGAAGAAAAGACATCACTAGCACATAAGACTTTGGATAGTCGGTTGGCGCATGCAACAGGTTATCCTCTGGCAGTTCAATGTCTGGAGTTGGTAATAGAATGCATGAAAGCATATGATCTGGATACTAATCAGGTTAGGACAAGAAAAACAAAAATAATAGCAAGACTAGATCCCATCTCTATCAAAATTAACTTCAAGTTGCCAGTCAAATAAGAATTTGCCAATATCTCTAAGGAGAGCGCTAAGACCTATTTTATCAAACACAAAAGGCAATGCATGACAACCATAGCTAAGAGCTGGTTGGAACCACCAAGAGGAGGCTAATCACAATTACCCAAGACCCTTCGTAGAACACTTTTTATAGAGGAAATTTCAAATATGATCATTTTATTGAACAGGGTAATAGGTAATGAGAATGCAAGTAGTTTTCAAGAATGGATGTTTTTATTTATCAATACCATTTGTGAAGGTAAGCAACTTTTTGATTGGGCTGAGATAATTAGTAACAATCTTCATAACCAATTGACATAGTTTGAGCTTAATCAATGGTTTCATATGTCTTCTTATCTCATATATGCTATTGCTAGCATGAAACCTTGGTCGGGGCTTGATAGTTGAGGTAGTTATGAGGTATCCACACAAATCTATAGATATTATCCCTAGTTGTAGTTGAATCATAGTTACATACACTTCCATAGGGTGAATGATGCGTTCACAATGCTTAATGTCAAGGAGCTCCAAGGTAATATTGATCTTAGGATATCACCGGAAGAAGTTGCCCTCATCCAGAATTATGGGAGTTATTTCATACAATTTCCACGCTTCACTTACATCCGAATTGAAGGATTTGATGGTTTTCCATATATGCTGCCCCAATTTGTGGATGATAAACTTGTGTTGACAGAAGTATGCAGGCAAATTGGTCAAGTCAACAAAAAGTGTCAAAATAAGCGAACATCAAAGCTTATTTCTTTCCCAATTGGCTTGGGGCACTATAGCTGCGATTCTTCATTGGATGCACAGAACATAGAAAGATCAATGGTGAAGTTCACCTTGTATGTCTATGATGCACGCTTCCCATTTGATAGTAAAGGCTATGTAAAAGATAACTTGGAGTTAGGACCCGGTTATCATCATTTCCCTACAATGGAAGATTTTTGGGAAGATTGTGAAGATGACTTTGGAGTCAGAAGAAGAGATTGGATGAGATTTACGGTTCAGCAAGTAGTTTATTTCAAATTGGGTTGGGATGTTATAGGTATACAAGAAGATGGATCTAATTTAATGGATCCTTTTTATTTTGACAAGATCCAATTACTTCCTTTGATCTACATTGATTGGTCATTACAAGAACTCGGGGATGTAAAAGAAAGAACATTTTATGTAATGAAGAGAAATGAAGGATGGATTAAAAAGAATATTTCATAAGCCACAACCACTAGACCACCAAGGAGAAATAATTCATCAAAATATAATAATGCACCGTCAAGTTCTTCAATGCCTCCCATTCCTCATACTTCATCTATAACTTCAAATTTGCTGCAAGATGTTGAAGACAAAGGTGATGATAAGGATCCTAACAGAAGAGTCGATCTCTCATCCATGTGTGAAATTAATACCATAATGAAAAAGAGGAGATCCAAACTCAAAGATAAGAACTTGCTAAATCCCGCACAAGAGATGACTGAGGAAGTTAACTTGATGACTTCTATGCCCTCATCCCTCACTGAAGAAATCATCTATTCTATTTCTTCTCCTACAAACACTTCATCTCCATGCGATGAGAATGCAACACTCTAAACTCCAAATCAACTGAATGATCAAGTTGAGACACATGTGGTCACAAATGCATCTTCATTGATTGATTCTTCTATGTCCGCTTTTTTTAACTCATGGTTGCAGCAAAGTTTAGAAAGGAAAAAAAAAGAGGGTAATCCAGTTAGAAACCCCAAGCATGGATGCGGTAGCTAATTTGATTCATAGAAATACAAAAGTTAGAAAGACTAAAGTGGATTCCAGATTAGTAGTTAATCCCTCTTTAGGTAATTTGTTTGTAGAAGTTGCTCAACCTATCGATGAAAAAGATGTGGGCAAAGCTACCGAAGCTGATTTTAATATAACTCAGGTAGATTTGGGTCCCATCACACATGAAAGGGTTGTCCATAATTTTTAAGTTACAATGGCTATATTGGTAGAGAAAGCTAATAAAGAAAAACAAACTAAAGACCAACTCAAGCAGCACGTTCAGAGTTTGTCTTCATGCCTGCAAACAATTGTCGGGGCTCCACCTCTGAACCTTGAATCTGCATCAGTTGAGATAATTTCTAATCTAGAAGTAATTGCTGATAAGGAAACCATTGAAAATATTCAAAAATATCAATCCTATGGCAGAATGGTTGACAATTGGGTGAACCAGATGAAGGTAAAATCTCTCAATCTCTTCAATGACATAAAAGCATTTTACACCAAGGTAAATCAGGTGAAACAAGAAATTGTGTAGGAAATTGAGAAAAACAAAGAGCAAAGAGTATCATGGCAAAGAATCATGCAGGATCTCAGGAAAATCAAGAAAATTGACGATGATACACTAATGTCACTCAAGATATTTGCTAATGAAGAGGAAAACCAATCAGACATGTGGCTTGATAACATAGAGTGGAAATGTATGAGCATGAACCAAATAATAGTTGATCAAGAGAAGCTATTTAAAACTTGCGAGCAGCTGAAAACTAGAGCATTAAGTGAGTTTCCAGCTACTATTGAAGACATATCGAAGGAG